>NC_134353.1:724374845-724627129 GCF_048569485.1 Anomaloglossus baeobatrachus
ATCTTTCCCTAAGGGGGTGACTAGGGTTTCCTTGGTTGGCTGTGTGTTTCCTAGTGAGGGAAGGTGTTATGCAGGGGCCTATTTGTGACTACCTGGTTTTGCCAGGGCGTCACACACTCACTACATTTCACACAGGAACTAACTTACCCTTGACAGTATCTCACCCCCTCCCCCTGGCTGAATAGGTATTATGTCTAAAAAAAAAGAGTCTGTATGGGTAAAGAGAAGGACAGTGACCTTTTGTGGCCAGTAGGTAGTACTGCAGCCCACAGGGAAAATAACACTTGCTACCACTGGAAAACATTGAAGAAATCAAAACATTACAGTAATATGATTGGTATCTTCAGGGGGGAATATGACAGTCTGTCCACTCCTTACATAGCCATCACTATCCATCCAAATGAATATATTTTGACTGCAATCTTGATCAATAGCTAAAATCCATCCCTTTAATTACAAAAAGTCTCATTCTAGACTAGTGAGCCTCAACATTTCTAAGGCCCGTTTCACACGTCAGTGAAAAACACTGACGTTTTTCACTGGCGTGTAAAACACGCACATGTCCCTCCGTGTGCCGTGAATCACGGCACACATGGGTTGTCTAAGTGCACTCCGGGCGCCGTTCTCCGTGGCCCGTGATTGCACTTAGAGATTTAAGCTGGTGTCACACACAGCGACAACGACAACGACGTCGCTGCTACGTCACCATTTTCTGTGACGTTGCAGCGACGTCCCGTCGCTGTCGCTGTGTGTGACATCCAGCAACGACCTGGCCCCTGCTGTGAGGTCGCCGGTCGTTGCTGAATGTCCAGCTTCATTTTTTCGTCGTCACTCTCCCGCTGTGACACACACATCGCTGTGTGTGACAGCGAGGAGAGCGACGAAATTAAGCGAGCAGGAGCCGGCACTGGCAGCTGCGGTAAGCTGTAACCAGCGTAAACATCGGGTAACCAAGGGAAGTCCTTTCCCTGGTTACCCGATGTTTACGCTGGTTACCAGCCTCCGCTCTTGCTGCCAGCGCCGGCTCCTGCACTGTGACATGTGGCTGCAGTATGCATCGGGTAATTAACCCGATGTATACTGTAGCAAAGAGAGCAAGGAGCCAGCACTAAGCAGTGCGCGCGGCTCCCTGCTCTCTGCACTGTGACATGTAGCTGCAGCACACATCGGGTTAATTAACCCGATGTGTACTGTACCTAGGAGAGCAAGGAGCCAGCGCTAAGCGCGGCTCCCTGCTCTCTGAACATGTAACACAGCGACGTTATGATCGCTGCTTCTGCTGTGTTTGACAGCTAAGCAGCGATCATAACAGCGACTTACAAGGTCGCTGTTACGTCACCGAAAATGGTGACGTAACAGCGACGTCGTTGTCGCTGTCGTTTAGTGTGAACCCAGCTTAACTCACCTGTGCGCGCTCCCGCTCTCCATGATGCTGATCGCTCCCGCGGTGCAGCATCCGGCCGGCGCTGACACCCCCAGCAGTTGCTTCCGGGTCGGCTGTGTCGTGCATCATGAATATGCGCGACAGTAATGAGCCGGCTCAGAAGCAGCAAGCTGCACGGGCTGCGGAGGACATCGCTGGAGCCGGGTGAGTAAAAATGATTTTTATTTTAAAAGCACGTTTTTTTCTGGCACGTGTTTCACGGACCACACCACTGCGTGGTCCGTGGGACATCAGTGATGCCAGAAAAAAATGGACATGTCTCCGTGCGGCAATCACGGACACGCGTGTACGCTGCACGGAGACACATGCAATGAAAAATCACTGATGTGTGAGTAGACCCATTCATTATAATGGGTCTGTGTCGCGGGCGGAGGAGGGGACGCTGCGCTCACCCACTGCTCGGGTCCGGCTGCTGCTGCTGCTGCTTGGTGGTGGCTCGAGCGGTGGGCCGGATCCCGGGGACTCGAGCAGCGTTCCTCGCCCGTGAGTGAATGGGGGGTTGGTGTGTGGTTTGGGGATCCTGTTTGTGACGCCAAGTTGTCGCGGGCGGAGGAGGGGACGCTGCGCTCACCCACTGTTCAGGTCCGGCTGCTGCTGCTGCTGCTCGGTGGTGGCTCGAGCGGTGGGCCAGATCCCGGGGACTCGAGCGGCGTTCCTCGCCCGTGAGTGAAAGGGGGGTTGGTGTGTGGTTTGGGGATATTGTCTGTGACGCCACCCACGGTTGTGGTGAAGTTGTGACACCACCGCTGCTCTGGGTGGGGATCCCGGGAGCGATGACAGGGAGCAGCTTGGATGTTGGTTCTCCCCTCCGTGGGTAGGGGGGTTGGTTGTCCCGGGGCCCGGTGAGGAGTTAGGGATGGCAGGAGGGTTACGGGGCCTGGTGAGGTGCAGGGTCGCGGGGGCAGCGCTGTGCCGCACGGCACGGTGGTACTCACTCAGCCAGTAATTCACACAGAGTCTCGGGTCAAACAAATGGCTGAATGGACGGGTCCCACAGGCGGCTGCGGTTGTTCTTCTCCCGGTAGGTTGATGGTGACTGCCTTTCCCTGCACCTGTGTTGTGTTTACGGTTCCAATGGCTTCCCACCGGTAACCCGCTCCCCAGCTTGAATGGATGCTGAGGGAGCCCCTTTTGCCCGCAGGCTCTGGCCCTGGGAACTGTAGCCTTGGCGGTGACTGTGTTTCCCTCTATGGTGTGAGCTGTTGCCTTCAATCGGGTCTTGGCTGCTGGGAAACCCCGGAGGTTCCCTTTGCTAACGGATTTGACCGGTTTTACGGCGACTCTAGCCTGGTCGGGGTCCGTAGGCCCTGCCGGATGGTGCTGGCTTCTCTTCACTCCCCGATCTGGTACCGGCGGGCCACCGCCCGTCCCCAGTCCGTACGGTTCACTCCAATCAGCCTCTCCTGCAGACGGTCACCACTGTCTGCCAACCTTGCTGAGTGCCTGGGCCACACACCCGGACACGGTCAGTCTCCTCTGCTACCACTTCACTCTCCAAAACTAAACTCAACTTCTTCCCGCCTCCAGGACTGTGAACTCCTCGTTGGGCGGGACCAACCGCCTGGCCCACCCCCTGGTGTGGACATCAGCCCCTGGAGGAAGGCAACAAGAATTTGTGTTTGACTTAGGTGTGCCTAGCCGGGATGTAGGGTGTGTTGGTGTAGTACCTGTGATGACCTGGCTTGCCCAGGGCGCCACATCTGCGTATGTCAGTGATTCTGGTACGTTTAAAAAAAAGCACAAACGTACCAGAATCACTGATGTGTGAAACAGGCCTTACCTGGAGAGCCGCATTTAGCTCTGAGAGAGAGTCACGAGCCACATTCAGCTCTGAAAAGGGTCATAAGCCTCATCCAGCTCCCACGCTCACCACCAACCCACAGTAGTGACAACCAGAGCCACCATTACCAAAGCCAAAGCTATTCCACAGAAATTACACCAAGGCAGTATACCAAGATACAGGGGTTCCCACAGTACCCCATTCAATATTCTCACATCAAGCACTCCCACCACACTACCACATTCAGCTTCAGGTACCTCCTATGACAGTCAGTATCATCCTGTCTTCAGAGTACAATACTTAAATTGTCTCAAAACCCAAAAGACCAATCTATTGGCATCCAGAACTGCTCTTCTGCTTGGGGCTACTTCCATAATTCACCATCTGAATACCTGCTCTATATGCCTGTTTGCTAGACTACGTGCTAATGCAGTAAGTTGGAAGATATCCGTGAGCTACATATAATGAGCCCACAAGTCACATGTGGCTCCTGAGCCACAGGTTGAGGACCCCTGGTCTAGACCTCATTCAGGCATATGAGATGTTCTCATACTTAAAAATACAGACCATTGATAATTAGTGTTTAGGATCCAGGTTTCACCAATTTTTTCTATCAGTGTTTTTCACTACTGAAAATAGTAAATGAATTACAAAGCTTTTCCTATTCATTAGAATGTTAATGACGGACAGCACAATTACTGCACACTGATGCCATCCATCCGTTTTCATAGACCCATAAAATTGGATGGATAATTTTGATCTGTGATGCGAATCAAATACCGACATGTCGCCAGGAGTTTTTTTGCTGACACATTGTCTGCAAAACAACACAACCATGTCAGGCCTAAAACACACTTCCGCAAAAAAAAACGTACGTGTCTTACGGTCCGTTTTTCGGGTCCGTGTTCCGTTTTTTTGGGGCGTTTCTCCGGTATGTATGGCATCCGTGCGATGGCATATGCGAGCCGTGAGTACGTGTAAAATGTCCGTGTTTGTGTGTAAAATGCCCGTGTATGTGTACGTGGAATGACCGTGTGGAATATCCGTTTGTGTGTTGCACAATGTCGTTGATACATGTCGGCTGACAGCAGACAGAGTTGCGCGATGGGAATGAACTCGGGTGAACTTCACCCGACTTCATTGTCATGCCACGGCTCTGTCTGTGTGCCGCGTACTGATTAGCGGTCACCTGTGAAGGATTCACCAGTGACCGCTAATCCCCCGAGTAACTGAAGTTAGCAGCCCTCTCTCATACTTACCGCTCCCCGATCACCAGCGTGGTGAGGAACAGCTGTGCAGAGAATACGCGGCAACAATTACTTTGAAAATGCCGGCAGCTCATTAATCAATCTCGTATTCCCTGCTTTCCCCACCCACCGGAGCCTATGATTGGTTGCAGTCAGACACGCCCCCCACGCTGAGTGACAGCTGTCTCACTGCACGCAATCACAGCAGCCGGTGGGCGTGTCTATACTGTGCAGTAAAATAAAAAAATAATTTAAAAAAACGGCGTGCCGCCCCCCCCCCATTTTAATACCAGCCAGATAAAGCCATACGGCTGAAGGCTGGTATTCCCAGGATGGGGAGCCCCACGTTATGGGGAGCCCCCCAGCCTAACAATATCAGTCAGCAGCCGCCCAGAATTTCCGCATACATTAGATGCAACAGTTCTGGGACTGTACCCGTCTCTTCCCGATTTACCCTAGTGCATTGGCAAATCGGGGTAATAAGGAGTTATTGGCAGCCCATAGCTGCCAATAAGTCCTAGATTAATCATGTCAGGCGTCTCCCTGAGATTCCTTCCATGATTAATCTGAAAATTACAGTAAATAAACACACACACACACACATGAAAAAATCCTTTATTAGAAATAAAAAATACAAACATATACCCTGGTTCACCAATTTTATAAGCCCGAAAAAGCCCTCCATGTCCTGCGTAATCCAGGATGGTCCAGCGTTGCTTCCAGCTCTGCTGCATGGAGGTGACCGGAGCTGCAGAAGACACAGCCGCTCCTGTCAGCTCCACGCAGCAACTGAAGACAGCCGCACGATCAGCTGAGCTGTCACTGAGGTTACCCGCGGCCACCACTGGATCCAGTGACAGCGGGTAACCTCAGTGACAGCTCAGCTGATCGTGCTATTCCCTTCATTAGCTGCGTGGAGGTGACAGGAGCGGCTGTGTCTTCTGCAGCTCCGGCCACCTCCATGCAGCAGAGCTGGAAGCGACGCTGGACCATCCTGGATTACGCCGGACATGGAGGGCTTTTTCGGGCTTATAAAATTGGTGAACAAGGCAATTTGTTAGTGTTTTATTTTCTAATAAAGGATTGTTCGGGTGTGTGTGTTTATTTACTGTAATTTACAGATTAATCATGGAAGGTATCTCGGGGAGACGCCTGACATGATTAATCTAGGACTTATCGGCAGCTATGGGCTGCCAAAAACTCCTTATTACCCTGAATGCCAATGCACCAGGGCAAATCGGGAAGAGCGGGGTACAGTCCCAGAACTGTCGCATATAATGTATGCGGCAATTCTGGGCAGCTGCTGACTGATATTGTTAGGCTGGGGGGCTCCCCATAATCCTGAGAATACCAGCCTTCAGCCGTATGGCTTTATCTGGCTGGTATTAAAATTAGGGGGGGGGCCGCACGCCGTTTTTTTAAATTATTTATTTATTTATTTTACTGCACAGTATAGACACGCCCACCGGCTGCTGTGATTGGGTGCAGTGAGACAGCTGTCACTCAGCGTGGGGGGCGTGTCTGACTGCAACCAATCACAGGCGTCTGTGGGTGGGGAAAGCAGGGAATACGAGATTGATTAATGAGCGGCCGGCATATTCAAAGTAATTGTTGCCTCGTATTCTCTGCACAGCTGTTCCTCGCCGCGCTGGGGATCGGGGAGCGGTAAGTATGAGAGAGGGCTGCTCACTTCAGTCACTCGGGGGATTAGCGGTCACTGGTGAATCCTTCACAGGTGACCGCTAATCAGTTCGCGGCACACAGACAGAGCCGCGGCATGACAATGAAGTCGGGTGAAGTTCACCCGAGTTCATTCTCATCGCGCAACTCTGTCTGCTGTCAGCCGACATGTATCAACGACATTGTGCAACACACAAACGGACATTCCACACGGACATTCCACGTACACATACACGGGCATTTTACACACAAACACGGACATTTTACACGTACACACGGCTCGCATACGCCATCACACGGATGCCATACGTACCGGAGAAACGCCCCAAAAAAACGGAACACTGACCCGAAAAATGGACCGTGTTCCACGGACGTTTTTTATGCGGAAGTGTGTTTTAGGCCTTACTGAGGACACTGTAGAAGTGACTATGAGCGGTGATGCATGCGCTAATTAAAAAAAAATTCAATCTTCACATGCACCACCCCTGCTCATATTGGTCTTTACAGTGTCTTCTATAAAATGGCACTGGACATCTCGCGGTAAGCACATGCCCTGATTCTAGCGCCATTTTATTGAAGTATTGGATAAAAACTTGAAAATAGTACTGCGCACACGCCGGACATAGTGCTGTTGGTGGCAGCAGAGGGGAAAAAAGTGAACAGATGGGAGGCAGGCAGCCAGGTGGGGAAACATTACAGAAGACCTGACCCACAAAGTCCCAACCTGATGCTTAAGCAACTACGCCAATGACATAATTTTCGGATGTTTGGACAAAGATTACTCAGATTTATCAGCTACATTCATCCTTCTAATCAACATCCCAGCACCATTATGGCACAGTCTTTAGTTTATAGGGCAAAAACCTGGTGGTTGGTTCCCTTTAAACACAGATGTGTGCATAGGGTCTTTTAGCTCATTCAGATGTTAATCTTGAAGGCTCCGTCCTCGTCGGGTGAATTATCAGGACGCCTGAAGCTACTTCCTGGCCTGGGGTCCACGTACCCCGTCGTGCTCTGGCCCCTGTTCGGTGATGGCACAAGGCCACCGGCTGTCCTCCTCGACAGTCCATGCCCCTTGTCACGATCCCCTGCGACCGGGGTCCAGCTCCTACCAAGCCCAGACCAACGTCTGCCACCTAGTAAATGAGGAGCCCAGTACCTGACCTCTCCACGTGAGAGTCACCAATCAACTAACTGTCTCCTAACACTTCTGACCTCCCCTAACCCAACCCCCCAAGTGGCCGGCCCTATTCCCTTCAGGCTGTCCACTGGTGTGTCTGGTGGGTGTGGTGCAGAGTGTTCCTAGGGTTTTGATTAGCTTGTTCTTAGCAACACCAAAGGTCAGGGACCCATAACCAAGGAGGAGGTGGATATCATGCAGAAGGGCAGATTGCACAATACCCTGTGACGACCTGATAGGCCAGGGCGTCACAACTTTGTGTCGGGGGTTTCAATGTTATGGCTGATTTTTTTTTTAGTTCTTTTTTCTATAATGATTTATGTTAATAATGTAATTTCTTTTTCTTGAAGCTCATTGGATGGGCGCAAAAACATTATTTCCCATTTCACAGAATTGAGAAAAAATGAGTTTAAAAAAAAAGGTATAGAAAATGGTTTTAAAAGGACGATTGAAAGACTTCTTTTTTGTACCTGAGATGTTCAATCGATCTGGATCCTTTGTATACAAATTCACCCCAGGAGAATGTGTGCGCGCCGGGCTTAGGATGGATACGGTGCAGTGCCGAATACATTGTTAGCAATTCTGTTGCATCCAGGTTATTTGTCCTGAAAATTTGTCCTGAAACACCCTGAGAAAAGTAATTTTTTTTCTTGTTACTAACATTAGAAGCAGCTGCTCTTAAATGTGCTGATACACTTCTCTGCGGAAATCATATTTCATTTAATCATAGGGTTTCATGTTACTGTAGCCATGAATAAAACACAGCGAGCTCGGCATTACAGAGCTGTAATTAAATGTGCCGGATTTTCTTGGGATATGGTCTCTTTCATTCAGCACACCAAATCATTCATAATAAAATAAATGCAGGTACAGAAAACACATTTGGATGGCTGTCCGCTTTGTTTAGTCATAATTATTTGGATAAAAATGTTTGTTTTTTCTTTTACTGGAAAACAACAAGGAGGCGGCAAGGCTGCCATTATTGAGAATTATTTGAGAAGGGCTATTAAGCATGAATATATTTCTGTAAAAAAGTAACAATAAACATTTATTTACAAGCCAATACGCATGAATGCACATCAAGCGTGACGTTCATAGGACACAGAACTGGCCTAGCGAAAATGCACATTGAATAGTAAACAAGGCTGTTTGCACATTAGCGTCTTGGTCGGCATCTGTAAAAGTCCTGGAAGCGGTTGGTTGCTGGTGATATTGGCTTTTTTACCATTATCCCTCATGTCCATAAACATGTATTTCAATAATAATGTGAACATGACCATGCATTTCAATAGGTAGGATATGCAAAGACACCAGGGAGTACCATAGAGCAGATATGCTATGAAAAACCTCAGCTATGCACATGGCGTAACCACCTCAAATATAAAAATGGAGAAAACTTGGCTCTTTCTAGGATTATTCATTTTATCAATCAGTTGCCTCAAGCATAGCTAAACTTTGGTTATTTTTTTTATATATTTTCTAGTTCCTTAAATTCCTTCTAGATCATTGGGGATACAAAATCTAAGACCCCACCAGTTGCTTTAAAGGCCAGTGAGAAGTGCGCAGCTCAGGGGGGAAAATTATTCAGGTCCTGCCTTAGCCAGTGCTCCAAGGAAAGCACGGATTTATCAGAAGTCTGTAGCTGCCTGAGCACGCACACCCACTGACGTACGGATTCAATAGGAAGTGAACAACTGCTTGAGTACGCACAACTAGGGATGTACGAATTCAATATAAAGTCTATAGCTGCCTGAGCACATACATCCAGGGACGTACAGATTCAATAAGAAATGTACAACTGCCTGAGCGCGCACCTCCAGTGATGTATGGATTCAATAGAGAGTCTATAGCTGCCTGAGTACGCACACACCCACTGACGTACGGATTCAATACAAAGTCTGTAGCTGCCTGAGCACGCACACCCACTGACGTACAGATTCAATAGGAAGTGTACAACTGCCTGAGTACGCACAACTAGTGATGTACAGATTCAATATAAAGTCTATAGCTGCCTGAGCACATACATCCAGTGACGTACGGATTCAATAGAACGTCTATAACTGTCTGAGCGCGTACATCCAGTGACGTATGGATTCAATATAACGTATATACCTCTCTGAGCACGCACATCCAGGGACGTATAGATTCAATAGGAAATGTACAACTGCCTGAAAACGCACATCCAATGATGTATGGGTGCAGTACAAAACTTACATCTGCCTGAGCATGTACACAGTGACGTAAATATTCAATAGAAAGTCTATAGCTACCCAAGCAAGTGCATAGTGCAGAGTATGGATTCTACAGAAAGTCATTAGTTGCCTGTCACGATGTGACTGCAGGATAGCAAAGGACAGAGGCTTCTATACTGTCCATCACGCTAAGAAACCCTAGTATATCTCAGTTCTAAGGATTACCCATAATGGTGGAGATGTCTGAGTCCCATGCCTGGCTATTCTCCTGACCAGAGCTATTCCCCCCCCCGCCCCATCAGGGAAGCAATGGGCAGGAGTGTGATGGCAACCCAGATTTACACACACTGGGGGAAAAACAAACCTCAGACACACTGCAAACTCACAGGAACAAACAATAAGAAACTAAAGATAAAAGCAAGAGAAATAAGGCAGCAACAAAAGGACAACAAGGGTTAACATAACAACAGCTTAAAGCAAAAAAGCACTACAACCACCAGTAAAGGCCCAGTCACACTAAACAACTTACCAGCGATCCCAACAGCGATACAACCTGATAGGGATCGCTGGTAAGTTGCTAGGAGGTCGCTAGTGAGATGTCACACTAAGCGACGCTCCAGCGATCCCACCAGCAACCTGACCTGGCAGGGATCGCTGGAGCGTTGCTACACGTGAAAACATGCTGCGCTTGGTAACTAAGGTAAATATCGGGTAACCAACCCGATATTTACCTTGGTTACCAGCGCACACCGCTTAGCGCTGGCTCCCTGCACACCTAGCCACAGTATATATTGGGTTAATTACCCGATGTGTACTCTGCTACGTGTGCAGGCAGCAGGGAGCCGGCTTCTGCGGACGCTGGTAACCACAGTAAACATCGGGTAACCAAGAAGCCCTTCCCTTGGTTACCCGATATTTACCTTCGTTACCAGCGTCCGCCGCTCTCACACTGCCAGTGCCGGCTCCCTGTTCCCTGCACTCCTAGCCACAGTACACATCGGGTTAATTACCCGATGTGTACTCCAGCTACGTGTGCAGGGAGCAGGGAGCCGGCACTGACAACTGAGAGCGGCGGACGCTGGTAACGAAGGTAAATATCGGGTAACCAAGGAAAGAGCTTCTTGGTTACCCGATGGTTATATTGGTTACCAGCGTCCGCAGAAGCCGGTTCCTTGCTGCCTGCACATTTAGTTGTTGCTCTGTCGCTGTCACACACAGCGATGTGTGCTTCACAGCGGGAGAGCAACAACTAAAAAATGGTCCAGGACATTCAGCAATAACCAACGACCTCAGAGCAGGGGCCAGGTTGTTGCTGGATGTCACACACAGCAACATCGCTAGCAAGTTGTGCCTCAGCAGCGATGTTGCTAGCGATGTTGCTTAGTGTGACGGTACCTTTAGTCTTGATCAAACCACCCTTCCAAACTAGTATAGGAAAGTTATAGCTGGCACTAATTGAAGTGTCCAGCCAGCATATACAAGGGGCTGCTGAATCGTCTTTGGCGTTGTGATTTTTTGTTTGTTACTATGGTAACGAATGTTACATCACATGAAAGTTTTATGTGTCTAATATATGTTTTCAAAATGTTGTATTTGTTGCTTATGGCAACATTGTTCTACGCACACGGGAAAACAAAACGGCAGAGTCTAATGCAATATTCACAGCAACTGAGAGCAGAGGAGTGATAAAATTCTTGTTTCTGCAAGGAAAGTCCGGGAAGGATATTGATGGTGCTATGTTGCAGACATTGGGTGATCAGTATTCCACAGTTAAGAACTGGGTTATCAAATTTAAAATTGTTCACTTCAGCACCAATGATGAGAAATGTCCTGGACGACCAAGAGTGGTTGTTGTTGTTCCAGAGATTGTCAATGCTGTGCACAATCTCATACTGAAGAATCAATGAATTTCAGCTAAAGCAATAGCAGACATCTTGGGGATTTCCCGTGAACATCTTTGTGTCATTATCAATGAACATTTGGACATGAGTAAACTATCTGCAAAGTGGGTCCACAAATGTTTGACAACAGATCAGAGAAGCATGCGAGTGAAATCTTCCAGGTCCATTTGTCAGGGTTTCTGGACTGATAAGAACTTCCTGGATCGACTGGTCACTATGGATGAGATCTGGATTTATTTCTATGACCCTGCAAACAAGGAGTAGTCAAAAGAGTGGAGGCACAGTGGTTCTCCTCATCCAAAGAAGTTCAGGGTGCAAAAATCAGCCACTAAGGTGATGGCGTCTGTGTTCTGGGATAAGGAGAGTGTGCTGCTAGTAGACTACCTTCAAGAGGGTTCCACCATCAATGCAAGATATTGCATTGAACTTTTGGACCAACTGAAGGCAACTCTGAAGGCCAAAATGCGTGGCAAGCTGTCCAAAGGAATCTTCTTCCTACAAGACAACACGTCCGCTCACGCTGCACAAGCTACCACAGCAAAACTGTCAGAGCTGGGCTTCCAGCTGGTTGACCACCTACCTTATTCACCAGATCTAGCTCCCTCCGACTATCATCTGTTTCCAAACCTGAAGAAACACCTCAAGAGTACCAAATTTCACATCATTTCTGATGCCATGGCTGCTATGGATGCCTGGTTTAAGGCACAACTGAAATCCTTCTTTTTGCTAGGCTTACAGAACTTGGAATACCAATATAAGAACTGTGTTGACATTAGTGGAGCGTATGTGGAATAAATATAAAGTTTCATCATTCTATCTCGTTTCCTTCTGGGTAAAACCGAAGACTTATCAGCAGCCCCTCATATAAGAGGGGAGAGAATATGATTGACTCTCCGATAGCATGTGACTAAAGGAGATTAAAAAGTAGACCAGCAGAGATTAACTCTTGCTAGCCTGCCTATGAACTACCAGTATGTGGGTCGATGCCCGAGTCTCCCTGTGCTGATCAAAGACATCAAAAAAGTTAGAAGGCAGAGTACAAGAATCTGATGTTTCCACTGATCCTAATGCTACCATGACAGTCAGTGATGCTTACAAAAGCCTCCTTGTGACACTGCCTGAGGGCACACACAGCGAAACATGGATTCAGTAAAATTCTATAGCTGCCTTATTGCGCACACATAGCAAAATACGGATTTAATAGAAAGTCTATAGCTGTCTGAACGCGCACGCACAGTGACATACGGATTCAATTCAAAGTCTATTACTGCCTGAGCACACTCACACAGTGATATGCAGATTCAATAGCAAGTCTACAACTCCTTGAGTGTGCACACTCAGACGTACGAATTAAATAATGATTCAATAGAAAGTCTATAGCAACTTGAGCACGCACACCCAGTGCTATGGATTTAATAACAAAGTCTACATCTGCCTGAGTGCGCACACACAGTGATGTACAGATTCAATAGAAACTCTACAACTGCCTAAAAGCGCACATACAGTGATGTACAAATTCAATGGAACGTCTATAGCTGCCTGAGCATGCACGTGTAGGAGGGGGGTGAAGAGTGCCCACTCCTACATATGAAGTACCATGTTATTGAAAATCTAATGTATACAAAGCTGTAATCTACATACACAATTACCAGTTGCGGATGTAACCGTATCCCACAGTGCACTGCGGCAGTGTCAGTTGCGCAGCCACAGTTCGCGCCCACATCATAGCCATGGTAACCAGGGACAACAGTGCAGGGACAGCAGTGTGGGCTGAGTAAGCACAATTCTGTTCCCAGTGTAAGATCGTGCTACCCATAACACATTCCACATTCAGGTATAATGAGGCATTGGTGTTTGAAATCACACATTTGCAATGTCATGGAGGAGTAAGGAGGCGTGGCTGCGTATGTCCGCGCTTGCCTGACATCGCTATGGCTTCAGCAATGTTGGGGCGAGCAAGGAGACATGGCGGCCCTGACGATCACACATAAGGAAGCGTGCCCAGGTATGTCCACGCTTGCCTAACATTGCTGTGGCTACAGCAATGTTGGGGCGAGCGAGGAGACATGGCTGCCCTGATGATCACACATTTGTGATCTGACGGAGGAGAAAGGAGGCGTGCCCGGGTATGTCCACGCTTACCTGACATCACGAGAGAGAGAAAAAAAATAAAATAAAATAAAGAATTTATACATACACATGTATGTATAACTTTTGTATGTATAAATTACATACATATACATGTATGTATTATGTTTATCTCTCTCATACAACAGATATGTTGGAAAGTGCAAACAGTGGGACATGTCCACTGCTCCTGTCACACCACTAAGCATAGATTTTCATTTCACCGCACTACCGATGCGATAGCTTCGGGCCTATTTCTAGTGTGTATATAAATGTAAATGCAAGATGTAGCAGAGCTGAATTGGCATGGCGTTCGGTTCCACCTAACAGCCGCAGGTAGTATATGTTTTATGGTAAGAAAGGGATTTGATTATTATGTATGTTGTAAAGAAACTGTAAATAATGTGTAATGTAGAGGACTGGTCCCTCATGCTGTGTAGACGGCAAACATAGATATAGGGTTAAGGATATATATGGTAGTAATAATATAGGACAGTTAAATACTTTAGATAGAATGTCTTAGTTGTAACTATGGACCAGGAGTGGGGAGTCAGTGGTAGTTAGATAGTTAAAAGGATAGAACAGGGACACAGGAAGAGAAGCAAGATGGTTACCAGGGACACGGAGACATGAGGAAGGAGTGAGTAGAAGGTTTAGAAACACAGAGGAGTTTGTAGTCAGTGAAGTGGCAGGAGCTGCAGTATATAGACAGAACCCTGAGCTAGGGCAGGTCCAGGCAGGGAGGAATCCTCCTGTGTGTCAAGACCTCACCCTGTGGATGGGCTGTGGAGTGTCCTGAAAACGGTGGGACATCAGGGTGCAGCAAAATCGCCGGTGGGTCCCTGAACTGGTAAGGAGCTGCTACACTTTCTGAGAGCCCGAGTAAGACACTACAGCTGCAAGGAAAGGATACAGGGGGAGGATAGTGTCCAGGGTGAGTGCCAGGAAGAGAGAAGTTTCCCCCTAGGAGAGCAGACACAGCACAAGCAGTCTTAAGGGCCTGAAACAAGGAAAAAGTGTGATCTGCAATAAAAAAACGTTCCTGTTTGTTTACCAGAGACAGGCGTGTGCTTTATGTCACCCTCCCCGTTTATGATGAGGACCTCGCAGGTAAAGATGAAGGTAACACCGAACATAATGACTAATGCCTCATGTCCCAACTGAAGCACAACACAGATATACACATTTCATGAGGTTAGGGGAAGCACTGCCAGCCATCACCCGACTCCCCTCTTCAAGTGGCCCTGCGAGCAGGGTCACAGTTATCAAGATGGGGGCTGTGGATAGCCGAGGTGGAAATGTTGTGGGGGGCGCTGGCACTAATATGGTTTGCACTGTCGTGGGAAATGGTGGAACCCCTGCAAGGACCCTTCCGGTAGGCACTATATTTAACGTGCTACCCAAATTTGATGGAAGGAACATGCCGTTGTCTGATTGGATTTTGCAGCTGCACAGCGTACTAAAAGTTTATGGGATCGGTCCTGAGTTGGAAGCAGAAATTGCATTAATGGCTTTGGAAGGGGAAGCTCGCAGAGGTGTCTGCCTTCAGCCAGAAAATATGCGGAACAAGTTAAAAGAGCTACTGGCCTTCCTGGAAGAGATCTATGGGGAAACTGCAAGTACGGGTCATGTCCAGGAAAAATTCCTCTCTAGACTGGATCTCACAGAATGCAACGGCCCTACAGGAGGTGATGGCAGAGGAAGGAAGGCGGCCAGGTGGCCAGGTTAGAATCCATCAATAAGATACTCTGCAAACAGTTTGTCTTGGGGTTTTACAATACCTCGCTACGAAGGGCACTGTCAGAGCATGTCTGGGTGGACCCGACCCTCTCATTCCAGAAGATACTGGCAATGGCGGTGACCCAAACCTATGCCTCTAGGGTGGTAAACTACCATTCTGCAAATTCTAGTGGAAGCACTTCATCAGAGATGGTCCTTACTCAGGAGGGATAAAATTTTCAGGACTCCCTGACCAACATGCAAGAGAAATTGACTCGGTTAGTGCCAGACCGAGAGCAGCGACACCCATCGGACTGGACTGCCCTCTTGGTGAGTATTATAAAGGTCTTTTTTACGTTATACAGAGCAGCCTGGACACTTATATACAGCATATTAGAATACTATATATAAGGGCTTACTGGTGCTGGCCGCAGCTTATAAGGGAAAATCCTGGTGACAAAGTTCCCTTTAAAAGTTTTAGCATAAAAATAGATTTCTTCATCCAGTCAGGATTTCCTACATAAAATGAATAGAAGGCGTTAGTAAAAAAAAAATTGCGCTATCACTCTATATTGCTGATATAATTTGTAGTGAAATTCTCAGCGGGCTGTTTACAGACGCCGGATCCTATAATAAGTGACTCCGTGAAATGCGCAGCTAGAATCTTAAAGATGCAATGGGAGTAAAGGATTTTATATTTACCATTATACACATGACATAATGCCCACATAAAACTGGATTATTTTGTCTTAAAAAAGGAAATAGTTTTCTTCAGTAATTGTTACTGTATTTGTCCTTGACGTACATATGGCAGCCGTAACAACAACCCTGCACGCTACTGAAGGAGCATTTTGGCAAGAGACAAGAATAACCTGAGATGTTTCTTACATCCTTAGCAATTTTTCATCTTAAAGTCCTGTCTGATACCTTAGATAACATCCACCATAAGAGCAGCAGGATCTGCACTGAATAATAAAGGATCTCTAGCTTTAACGTTTACTGGCAGTAAACAGACACAGATGTTAATATGCAAAGGAAAACTTCCTCTTGCAACCCTCATTTAGGATGAAGTAGAAATACTGCCGGATTTTTACATATCTTTATAAAAGAAAACAACAGTGTATTGATTTTATTACGGCTACTTTTCTGAGCATTTTCAGGAAGTTGTTGCCTAGCAACACTTGAGATGGGAATTTCTCGGGGCCTACATTGCTAGATAGACGGCTAGAGTTACTATAGAGCAAGACATCGAAAACATCTTAAAAGGGAACCTGTCAGAAACTTTTAATCCCTCCACCCCCACCTAAAACCCTATAAAAGATAAGCCAGTCTACCACTGTTTGTTGTCTGGAAGTGCATCGGGGCGAGACCATGCACTTCAAGCTTCTCATCATCTCACTGTATTCCTGAACTAGCCGCACTCTTTCCTGGCTGATTGATAGGTTGATTGCTCTGGTACACGGCCACTGACCTGTCATCAACCAGGAAAGGGTGCATCTAGGTTAAAAATACAACATGGGGTGGAGAAGCTAAAAGTGCATCATCACGCCCCAAAGTACTTCAAGACACAACTTTAAGATGTGATTTCCCAGTGCTGGAGCAGTACTTTGGGTTGATAAAAATATCGACTAGCTTATTTTCTAAAAGACTACAGAGTCATATAAATGATTTGGAAGGGTTAACGTGAACCTGTCAGGTGCAATATGCACCCAGAACCACCACCAGTTCTGGGTGCATGTTGCTAATCCATGCCTAACCTTCCCTGTATCTAGTAGCATAGATGAAGAAATCTTTAGCAAAAGTATTTCTAAAGATTCTTTATAATATGCTAATGAGGCCAGGGACTAGTCACAAGGGTGTTAGTTCCCTTGGCTAGTCAGTCCTCTTAGCAAGGAAGCACGCCCCTGTGGGCATGCTAACATGCTAATGAATGCACAGTGTCAGACGCATGGTTGCTCTCACCTCTGCTGCCGTCGCTGGTTTTCGGCTCGGGGCGCATGATCAGTATGTCCCAGAACTTCCAGTCATGTGCATTTTGAAGCCAGGACGCATACACCCAGCTTCAAAATATGCATGACTGGAAGTCCAGGACTTCTGATCATGTGCACTGAGCCAAAATCCAGCATCAGGCACAGTGGCAGCAGAAAGAGGTGAGATTGACCATACTTATGATGCTGCACAATCATTAGCATGTTAGCACGCCCAAAGGGGCGTGCTTACATGCTAAGGGGGCTGACTAGCCAAGGGAATTAATGCCCTTGCAACTAGTCGCTGGCCTCATTAGCATATTATAAAGGATCTTTAGAAATACTTTTTCTAAAGATCCATTGTCAGCACCAATCACAGCATGTCAAATTGATTTATTTTTTCTTAAACTTTATTGTAAAACACTGTAATTGTCCAGATCCCTAGGGCAACGTGCAGGAATGCACTTAACTTGGTCACCAAACGATGCAGTGCAGTGATTTGAACTTGCAACGCCGTACATGTACAGCGGTTTGTATAAACTCCCTTTCACAGCGTCGTACAGGTACGGTGGATGTCGTGAAGGGATTAAAGGCATCATGTCAGGTCCCCAAACTGGCCAAAGTTGCTACTATAGAATTATATTTTAAATATCCTGCATTCTGATACGGTCTCTTAGTGGCACAAGATGTGTTTATCTTTTAAAAATAAAGTTTTTATGCCCTGCTCACCATACGCTAATTAGGCAGGACTAGTCTGGTGGGATGTCACTAACCACCAGACTAGTTCTGCATCCTCTAATCACAGCTCTCTGGGGGGGATTGACATTCTCAAAACAATCCTATCACATTACCACATGAGATTTCCAGCAGTCCTACCAAGAGGTGGATTGTATGGAGGATGTCAATAATGCCCAGAGAGGTGTGATCAGATGATCTGAGGCAGGACTAGTCTAGGACTAGCAATGTCTCCCCAGACTAGTCCTGCCTCATTAGTACATGCCGTGCAGAACAGCTAAAGTTCATGTTTTTAATAACATTGTAATTGTGAAACCTTATTAGAATACCAAATTTGGAACATACAAAGTTATAATAGCAGTCAGTAATTGTAAAGACTTCATAAAGTGTAACATCTATTATCTACGAAAATCTGATCACAAAAATTCAATGCTGAATTATAAGGGTATGTGCGCACGTTGCTTTTTACCTGCTTTTTACCTGCTTTTTTGCTGCTTTTTCTTCTGCGCTGTTTAATGCCAAAATGGATGTGTTCTTCTATTCAAGCAAAGTCTATGGGAATTTGGGTTTCTTGTTCACACTATGTTGTTCAAAATGCTGCCTTTTTGTGGCAGAACTTTGGTCAAAAACTCAGCTTTTCAAAGAAGCAACATGTCAATTGTTTTTGCCATTTGGGTTTTGCACTGCAAAGCTGAGTTTTTGACCAAAGTTCTGCCACAAAAAGGCAGCATTTTGAACAACATAGTGTGAACAAGAAACCCAAATTCCCATAGACTTTGCTTGAATAGAAGAACACATCCATTTTGGCATTAAACAGCGCAGAAGAAAAAGCAGCAAAAAAGCAGGTAAAAAGCAGGTAAAAAGCAACGTGCGCACATACCCTAAGACTCATTTGTGGGCAGGGATCTTCTAGCAGGCACCACACAAGGAATAATTTGCACGTAGTAAATATCTGTCTGCGGGTTGAACCACATGCAGAATCTGGTCGGAAGTCCTGTGATGTCAAAATATCAATGTAAAAACAGTCCATAAAAAATATCAGAGAAAATGATTAGGATTGGGTGCTACTGGCTGCAGACATCAAGGCTGTGACATGGTCAACCAGTATGCCTCAAGTCTCAGCATTTTCCCTGATACTTCCTTTGGACTGCTGTCTTTGATACTGTTTTTGAGCAAAAGCCAGGAGTGGATCAAGCAGGAAGGAGAAGGATAATCCCTTCTTTTATATTTAACATTCTTTTTAAATCTACATCTGGTTTAAGCTCCAAAACTGTAACAAAAACTGCAGTGGCGGTTCTCCAAAAAATGCCATGTGTGAAAGCGTGATGAGAAACTGTACTGCATGTGATTAGTAGGCCAGAGCTCAGTCGGTGTCTGGAAGTGGCCATTAAGTGAAGAAAACCAGAAAGTACACAAGATTCATGGCAGGTGGAGCTGAAAGGCAGAGGGACGCAATCTGTCCGAACAGGTGTAGTGTGATAATCACAAGGTTGTGCCGGGAACTGACAAATTTGGGGCTCTGTTTTGCCTGGCACAATCGGCCTAATGCAAGGCTGGAAGTTGGGGACAGGTAGGCCCCCAGCTCAGGCAGAGCGGCGTCACATCAGATCAGGTCTTCTAGCATACCAAGAAATAACTTAAAGTTGTTATTTGTATTCATTTATGGGGATAGAGCAGAGATTTAGCATGTGTGCTTCATATTGATAAAAAAACATTATGTAATATAATGTATTCGTGAGTTTGAGGGACATTGGAGGTTACAATTTGCTTATCAGTCTACTCTTTTCGGTTGAATGCCCCACACACATTTAGCACATTGCATTTTCATCTTGCACACATCAGAGAAAGAATCAGCATGTATTTTATGATTGACTATGTGTGCATACAGTCCAGAACAAAATGTCATATCTGCAACTGACCCTACCGCTAAGGATTCAACAATTGCTTGATTATGCTTAACTCTATATTAACATCTAAAAAAGCACCAGGAATAATGTAACTTGTTAAAACAGATCACTTTTTGATAAGAAGTCTAATTGTAGGTGGTTCACGACTTTGTACCCCAGGATTCAATTCAAGGAATCTCAACACTTTTAGCCATGGTTGTCTCAAGGTATTATCGCCATTTAATTAAAGGGGGCTTTACACGCTACAATATCGTTAATGTTTGGTCGCCGGGGTCAAGTTGTTAGTGACGCACATCCGGCGTCATTAACGATATCGCAGAGTGTAATACTTACCAGCGACCTTAGGTGACCTCAAAAATGGTGAAAATCGTTCACCATGGAGAGGTCGTCCCAAAGTCAAAAATCGGTAAGGGTTGATTAGCGTTGTGGTTCATCGCTCATGCGGCAGCACACATCGCTATGTGCGACACCGCAGGAGCGAGGAACGTCTCCTTACCTGCCGCCGGCCGCAATGAGGAAGGAAGGAGGTGGGCGGGATGTTACGTCCTGCTCATCTCCGCCCCTCTGCTTTGATTTGCCGGCCGCTTAGTGACGTTGCAGTGACGTCGCTGTGATGCCGAACGTCCCTCCCCCTTGAAGGAGGGATTGTTCGGCAGTCACAGCGACGCCGCCGATCAGATAGGTATGTGTGACGCTGCGTAGCGATAATGTTCGCTACGGCAGCGATCACAAACAATCGCATGCGCAACGGGGGCGGGTACTTACACGGTCGCTATCGCTAGAAATTGCTACCGATATCGCTACCGTGTAAAGCCCCCTTAAGTCTGTGACATTCTATTCATTTGTTTTTTCTCTTCTGTCTCTCTTCTCTCTAATTCTTGATGCTTTTTTTGTTTGATTATTTTATGGTCTATGTATATTATAGAAGAAGGTATTGTGATACGTGTGAGAATATCATTACTTGGAATTGTATTAGATAGGGAGGCCTTTCCTCCCGTTACAATCTTTATTCGAGTTATCATTTGTTGCATATGTGACTGTTCTATTGCTCAGTAAAATATATTGAGCAATAAAAACAAAGCACAGTTTGGACTTGGGAAATTAACAGGTGATTTTACTACATGAAAAGCATTGCCACTGGCATCAGGCTAAAAAAGGACCTTTCAGGTCAATCATTTACTTTGTTCATTAAAAACTGTGACATGTTTTGGGGATTGAGAACCAATTGCAAGGGCTGATTTGTAAAAAAAACAAAGGCCACAATTCATCAAGACTAGCGATGTTCACATTTCACGACCGAAAACCCCAGAAAGTGCAGAGGTTTAAATCATTAAACTGGTTATACTGCACCATTTTCTATAAAAATATATACCAATCTACTCAGCTCACACTGATCTATAACATGATCCCTTCAGATTGGACTGCATATGCATGGTGACAGGTCCTCTTTAATGAAGGGGTTCGCTAGAGTATAGTGAACCTAATACATTAAGTGGCGCATCTGTTCCCAGGCGTGTGCAACTGTGAGAAATGTACTACAGACGGGGACTTTAGTGGCGTAACTTATCATGGGTTTTAAGGGAAGAATTATGCCATTGTCCAAGGTGGAATAAAATCAATAATTTTTATTGACTCTTCTTAAAATAAAAGTGAACTATATTATATATAGACAACAAAAGGAACCATGCATGCATTTATATGCTTTGATCCATTATGGCCGTTAGTCAACTAAGGGTCACGATGACTTTAAATGTATTAGCGGATGGTTCCTCTTATTTTCTATGTCTGATATGGCTCACTGCTATTTTAAGAAAAAGTCATGAAAAATTATTGATTTTGTTGTATCTTAAATGCTTGTTTAATTTTTCTCTTGAATTACACTGGCTACAATACTGGCCATGTGCTCCTTGTTTCCAGAGTGATCTGATTGCAATTTGTCATAGAGAAATTATAAAATCCAGAAGAAGTTCCATAATTAACCAAGAACTTGTAATTTAACAAGTTACCTTTACATGACCCTTATGCAGCTGACCCTCTCCTTTGGGAAACAGATAATAAAGAGATAAAATATGTGAGCCCAGCCTCAGCTTGAATGTACAAGAATGTGGAGAAGTCTAGATTTATGACTGGTAGAGATAATAGCAGCAATTGAACAGAAAACAAGCAGAGAAATTCAATCCCTTTGTTTCTCTTATAAAAATTATGAAGTGAAGTTTTATGAACTGCATCAATCTAATGGATAGCAAAGTTATATATTTAGGAAAGATGATGAAATGGTGAACACAAAGCATGGTTTTGCATTGCTGAGCGATGGCCGGGGTCCCACCAAAAGAATATCGTCGAGAGATGTCAATATCTATGCCATGTTTCCTATCTATGAGCCGATAAAACCATGATAGAAAAGATGATGGTAATATCTCCTGCCTGGTACCTCCAGGGGCACAGATATCTTAAAAGTTGGATATCTCATAAAATTTTGGAGGGCTGAACATATCTCACAAACAGCCCCCACATGAGGCCACCAAGGGGAGGATTGAGATGGCTGTTCATTAATAAATACAGAAGTTTGAATTGACCCCTTGTTCAATGCCAGGAAGGTACATTGCCGTGTAGGATTGTTCCACGTTCCATTGGATTTCTTCCCTCCTTGCAGTGACATCAGGTTTAGTAATTTTCTTTTGTTTATCACTTTCATTTTAGGCTAAGTTCACACTTCCGTTGTTTTGCATCAGTCACAATCCGTAGCCTTGAGGAATTGCAGTATCCTGCAAAATTTTTTGCAGGAATGTTTCTCCCCATAAACTTTTATTAGTGACGGATTGCGACTGAAGATGCTGCATTGCATCCGCTGCGTCGCGGTCAGTCGATTTTTAACTGACCGCCGGGCGGGAGTAACGCAGCCTATAACGTTTTTTGAGCAGCGCGATCCGTAGGATTTTGCTGCGCATGCTCTCTCTGGCTCCCTGCCCCCGTAACCAGGATTTACATTGGGTAACCAAGCAATGCGCTTTGGTTAGTTACCTGATATTTACAGTGATTACGGGTGCAGGGAGCCCGCGCTAAGCTGGTATCCAAGATAAATATCGGGTAACCAAGCAAAAAGTCCTTTGCTTATACCCGATATTTACCCTGGATACAGTGTGCAAGGAGGCCGACACTTCCCCACTCGGCTCCGCCCCCTCCCGCACTCCGCATGTGTACGCACTCACACACACACACTCACACACACACTCACTTGTCCCCAGCCCTGCAGTTTCCGCGGTACTGAAGTCCTCAGCTCCACGGCCCCACTCGGCTCCGCCCCCTCGCGCTCCGCCCCCTCCCACACTCCGCATGTACACATGCATGTAGACACACACACTCACACTCTCACTCACTCACCTGTCCCCAGCCATGCAGACCGTGGCACTGACGTCCTCAGCTCCGCCCCCGAACTCCGCCCTCCGAACTCCGCCCCCCGAACTCCGCCCCCAGCACACAACGGAGTCCGACAATGAAATTCTTTCTTTGTCATCCGTTATCATCCGTTGTACAACGCATCAGTCACATGCGTCAAGCAATGCATGTGACTGATGCAAAACAACGGAAGTGTGAACTTAGCCTTATGTAATTGTACATGTTGAATTGTTTTGTTCACCTTTGTAACATCTTTTGTATATTTTTATGAACACTGGCTACTTTCATATGAAATATAAAAAATGTAATAGCTTTGTTACTTTTACTCTATAAATTGCATCCCTGAAATCCATACGCTATCTGTAACAAGTGTCCAATCAACCTGTAAAGCTATTGGTGGAGGCAGCTAGAGGTTACCATATATACCTCAGTGCAACAGTGACTGTTCCGAGATGTATATATATTCCATGCTTCGTTCATTAATCTTTGGTTAATTGTGTTAATGTCCTGATGATTCACGGCAGCAGAGTCCATGACACTTTTGTTTCAACATTTAGCATGAATTTTGAAGGGCAGACATGGGCATGCCTAATCCCACTCATACTATGTTAACATTGATGTAGCTAGTTGGGGCTGACGTATCAACAACAAATACTGTAATACTTTTACACAATTTTGAATTGTGCAAAAATATTTATTAAGATGTTTTGTGGTAGAATTCTGGCATAAACACTTTAATGAATTGACCCCATAGTTTGTGAGTTTCGTGTAGTCAGGAAATCAGCACTTCACACCTCTCCACTCCTTATAGTGATTGCTAGGTAACTGTGTATGCGGATACCTTCAATGTATTCATCTACAACTGCCTTTGTCAGATACAGTCATTGTCAAAAGTGTTTGCGCCCTTGAAATTTTTCCAGAAAATGAAGTATTTCTTCCAGAAAGGTATTGCAATTACACATGTTTTGTTATACACATGTTCAGTTTTTTTGGAAGTACTGGAACAACAACAAAAAAACTGACAAAAAAAGGCAAATTGGACATAATTTCACAAAATACTCCAAAAATGGGCCAGACAAAATTGTTGGCACCTTTCCAAAATTGTGAGTAAACAACTTTGTTTCAAGCAACCAAAGGTGAGTTTGAATGTGATGCTCATTCAAACTCACCTTTGGCAAGTAACAGGTGTGGGCAATATGAAAATCACACCTGAAACCCTGCTTATATAGTATAGTTACTTTTTTGTTGTGCTCAGTCTTGCCATGGTGTATGACCTGTGATATGAAACTATTTACCACAACCTCACTTTTGCAATAGAGTTTGTCTATTTCTCACCCAGTTTTACGCCTCCTACACAGCTGTTTCTGTTTCAGCTAATGACTCCATTTCATCCTACATATAATAATGATAATCATTATCACGTGTTCGGTATAATCAGTTTCTCATACACCTGACCATAACTCTACAAAACCCTTGACTTTGTGCAAGTGTATCTACTGTAGAAGAATTGATGCTGTTTTGAAGGCAAAATCTGGTCACACTAAATATTGATTTGACTTAGATTTCTGTTTTGTTCAATCACTTTGCATGTTGTTAATTAATAAATATAAACTATTAACACTTCTATTTTTTTAAAGTATTCATACTTTGCAGATTTTTCTCTACACATGCCCAAAACATTTGCACACTACTGTATATATCTTAACAAACACTGGTGATAGACACAGAAGAGCGCTCACCTGGGTGGACTTGTGGCTTGGTATAATTTCCATGAACCTGTGTTAGACAAAAGGCATCAGAGTTAAAGTAAATCAAATATAAAGGACAGAAGGTCCAATAATAGTTATTAATAATTACAGTAAGTGCAGTTTTACGAGGATGGCTTTCAGCAACTTGGCAATAAATACACACTCAAAGACCCACTCTATATTTAATCAAAATTTAGGAATATAACTGAGATAGCAAATAGGTGAAATTCTGGTAACAAACAGCACGTGGCTCAGAGACACATACACTCAATGGCACGCATTTTGGAAAGGACATTCTGTTGAGAATTACATGACTCTTCCGGGGAAACTGCAATATATCAGGACTTGATAGCCACTTCTTAAACTTCCTCTGGCTTCTTTTCCTGTGATTAATCACTGCATATTACAGCTGGAATTTTTTCTGTTAAGTGTATGAGGGAGATGGGTTTTCAAAGACTGAAACGTTCAATGAACACAAAAATGTGAAGACCTTCTACAACACCCATAGGATTTGTAACAAACGACTGAAAATGATTAGAGACATTCATTTCATAGCAGTAGATCATTTTATCATTTTACGGGTTGGACCAGGAGTTAGACTTGATTTTTCTTGCTGTTTATCTACACCAGGATTGGGCAAACTGCGGCACATGGGCCACATCCGGCCCTCTGGCCGTTCTAGTTTGGTTCGTGGACTGAGACAGCCGAAAGGCTGAAAACAGTCGACCATGGCTTGCAGCATGCCCTCCCCCTGCTGCCCTTCTGCCGACGCTTGCTTTGCAATGTCATTGCTATTTGCAACACATTGGTGGAGGAGGAGTCAAATGGCTCTGTCTTCAACCAATCAGCATGCAGCACTCCAAACACGATGACATCCCAACATCGTGTGTGCTGTGTGAAGTGTCAGTGCACTGGAGGCCAGAGCAGAGTGACAGGAGAATGGTAGCGAGGTGAGTATGTGGTGAGTTTTTTGATGAGTATGGGATGTTTGCATGTACTTAGGAGGCTGTGTGGGAACACATAATGTGTATAGGGGGCCATGTGGTGGCTCAGAAATGAATAGAAGAGGCTATGTGGGGGCTCAGAAATGTACAGTATGTAGGAATGTAGGAGGCTATGTGGGACTCATAATGTACATAGAAGGGCTGTGTAGGGGCTCATATTATATATAGGAGACTATGTGAGGGCTCATATTGTATATAGGAGGCTATGTGGTGGCTTATAAAGTACATATGAGGCTATGTGGGGTTTATAATGAATATAGGAGGCTACTTGGGCCTCATACTGTATTTAGGATGCTATGTGGAACTGACAAATGTATAAAGGAGACTATATCGGGCTCATATATTGTATATAGGAGGCAATCTGAGTGCTAATACTGTATATAGGAGGCTATGGGGCTCATACTTTATATAGAAAATTATGTAGCTCTCATAATGTATAAAGGAGGCTATGTGGGGCTCAGAAATGTATATAGAAGGCTATATAGGGATCATAATGTATATAGTAGGCTCTGTGGGAGCTCATACTATATAGAGGATGCTAGGTAGGGGCTCATACTGTATATATGAGACTATGTGGGGCTCATACTTCATATAGGAGACTATGAGGGGGGCTCATAATGTAAAAAGGAGGAAGTGCTGGGCTCATACTATGTAGGAGGTTATGTGGAGCTCACAATGTATATAGGAGACTATGTGGGAGCTCATACTGTATATAGGATGCTATATGGGGGATCATACTGTATATATGAGGCTATATGAAGCTCAGAAATGTATACAGGAGACTTTGTGGGTCTCATAATGTCTGTAAGAGGCTATATGGGGGTTCATAATGTATAAATGAGGCTATGTTGGGCTCAGAAATGTATATAGGCGCTATGTAGGTCTCATAATGTATAAGGAGGCTATGTGGGGCTCAGAAATGTATATAGGCACTATGTGGGTTTCATAATGTATATTGGAGGCTATGTGGGGCCTTACACTGTATATATGATGCTATGTGAGGTTTATAATGTATATAGGAGGCTATGTGGGAGCTCATAGTGTATATAGGAGGCCATGTGGGGGCTCATACTGTATTTAGGAGGCTATGTGGAGCTCATAATGTATATAAAAGGCTATGTGGGGTTCATAATGTATGCAAAGACCATATGGGTGCTCACATTGTATATAGATGGGCTATGTGGGGGCTAACATTGTATATAGAGGGGCTATGTGGGGACTCATGCTGTATGTAGGAGGCTGTGTGAGGGTTCATACTGGATGTCAGCATACTTAATTCTGTTCAATATTAAATTATACAATTAATATTAATATAATATAATAATTATAATTAATATGTTAATATTAATATTGAGCATAATTAATTTCAACCTATTGGTTCACACCGGTCATGGTTTTTCATGTGGATTCCACATGGACCCCCCTAAAAAAGCATTAAATAATTGCAAAAAGAAGGACTATATGCACTGCAATGTAAAAATAACTTGCTATGCATGTGTTCCATCTTTTGTAACTTCTTTTAACCTCTACAAAGTCCCAAAGATTCAAAGCATTAAAAGAAGTGACCAGTCCATTCTTCTGGCAGCTTCCAATTGGAAGTTGCTCACTATTAATATAAGCAATAACTAAAACACTAGCAGCAAAACCACCACAAAAGAATTTAGAGAAGAAGTCGAAGAAGACGCCTCAGGAAAAACACCACTGGCGTTTCCTCAAAGCGGAAAAACGTTTTTGCAGAGAGACATATGAAAATTGTTGTGTTACCAATGATTTTACCATATTTATGAAACTGTTTTAAGACTACAAATAGAAATCAAGAATGCTTTAAAGGGAATGTGTCATCAGAAAATTACCTATTGTTTAAATCAGGTTTTTATGCTAAATGTGTTTTTTTTGTATGAAAATAAAAAAAGAATCTTGCAAATTTTACACTGGCCTTTGGGGCTTTATTAGACTCTAACTTCCTTATGTTTCAGGAAACAATACATGTACATAGCCACAGTAGTCGGATCCAGACCCTGTTGTATGTAATTGTCAAATAACCTTATGCAAAAGTCATTTTGAAACAAAGTCAGGTGTGACATCTCCAAGTGTGATTGGGGGATTCTGTGTTATCAGCGGTGTATAGAAGTGTTTCCTGTCATTGTAATCCTGCCTTTAATAAAGCCTTGCTGTAAACTCTTCCTGAAAGAAAAGGAAATATGAGTAGGGCTGAGCAAACCCAGACTGTAAAAGTCTGGATCCGCGCGGTTTCAAAGATGCCCGGGTGCCGGACCTGGGCCCGGGATTCCAGGTGTACGATCCAGAATCGGCACTGGGGAAATTAAAGGAAAACTAAAGAAAAGAAGAATTAAGCGAGCGTGTCATACTTACGGAGACTCGGTGTCATGGCAGAAAACTGCTTCCGGGTCGCGCATTCACTTCCTGTACTGCACAATAAGCTCATCGCATACACACAGCTTTCCGTGCTTTCCCCACCCACTGGCCGTCCTGTCGTCTGTGGTTGGTTGCATTCAGACGCACCCCCAGCCTGTGACAGTGCCTGCCTGCAGTCATTGCTCATCGCGGCTCAGTCATTGACTGCACTCACAGCCGGTGGTCTTGTTCTATGGCCGCTCGCTGTGAGATGTAGCAGAGCTGGAAGCAGCATGGGACCTCGTGTGGATTACGCCGGACCTGGAGGGGTGTTTGGAGTTAATAAAGTGGTGAAAGAGGGTGTGTTTTTGTATTTTATTCTAAAGAAAGGATTTTTTCTGTGTTTGTAGTTATTTACTTTCATTTACAGGTTTGTGATGCAGGTATCTGATAGACGCCGGTGCCTTCAATAACCTAGGGTTTAGTATCAGCTGTGTGCTAACTTTAACTCCTGCCATTTCCCCGATTGCCACCGCACCAGGGCAACGGGAAGAGCCAGTAAAGCACCAGAATTGTCACATCTAATGGATGCGGCAATAATGGGTGGCTGCGGGCTGAGAATACCAGCCCCCAGCTGGCTTTATCTTGGCTGTGTATCAAAATTGAGGGGGGACTGCATGTTGGGGGTTTTTTTTCTAATTATTTATTTAAATAAAAACATTTTTAAAAAAGCTGCATGCGATTTCTCTTAGGCCAGAGTCAAGCTTGCAAAGGACTCGCGTGAGTCTCGCGTCGCATCACCCGACACAGTTGCAAACAGGAGCGGGTCGGCCGTTGTGTTTCTATGTACCTGCACGCTCATGTTTGGAGAGTGGCAGGCCGTGCCGGGTGATGTTATGCCACACTCACACGAGGCTCGCATCGCATCACCCAGAACAGCCGCACACTCTCCTGACATGAGCGGGTCGGCTGCATGTGTTTCTATGTACCTGCATGCTCATGTTTGCAGAATAGCAGGACGTGCCAGGTGATGTCATGCCAGACTCGCATGAGTCTCGCATTGCATCACCTAGCACAGCTGCACACTCTGCTGACAGGAGAGAGTCGGCCGCATGTGTTTCTATGTACCTGTACGCTCATGTTCGGAAAGCGGCAGGCCGTGCCGGGTAATGTCATGCCAAACTCACACAAGTCTCGCATCGCATCAACAGCACAGCTGCACACTCTCCTGACAAGACTGGGTCGGCCACATGTGTTTCTATGGAGCTCCACGCTCAATTTTGGAGAGTGGCAGGCTGTGCTGGGTGATGTCAAGCCAGACTCACATGAGTCTCACATCGCATCACCCGGCACAGCCACACACTCTCCTGACAGGAGCGGGTCGGCCGTTGTGTTTCTATGTACCTGCACGCTTATGTTCGGAGATTGGCAGGCCTTGCCGGGTGATGTGATGTAAGTCCCTCGCACGTGTGACTCTGGGCTTATTTTGATACACAGCACAGATAAAGCCCGACAGCTGAGGGCTGCAGCTATGGGCTTTATCTGTGCTGGCATCAGAATATGGGGACCCTGCACTGATTGTTTTATTTATTCATTTACTTTTATATCACCATACTGACCCGCAGACACTTGCACTGCTTTTCCCGCCCACCGGCTGTCCTGGCACCTGTGATTGGTTGAAGTCAGCTGACTCACTCAGGGTGAGGACACGTCTAACTGCAACCAATTACACGCGCCGGTGGGCGGTCAAACTTAATTGTCGGCTCCGGAAGGGAAAGCGTGACCCGGAATGAGTGTACTGCCATGACACAGCCTCGGTGAGTAGACCGCGCGCTTCTACCCCCTATTCCTTCCACCAACGTTTTTAATCTCCGGATTCTGGTCCCCATAGACTTACAGTGCCTACAAGTAGTATTCAACCCCCTGCAGATTTAGCAGGTTTGATAAGATGCAAATAAGTTAGAGCCTGCAAACTTCAAACAAGAGCAGGATTTATTAACAGATGCATAAATCTTACAAACCAACAAGTTATGTTGCTCAGTTAAATTTTAATAAATTTTCAACATAAAAGTGTGGGTCAATTATTATTCAACCCCTAGGTTTAATATTTTGTGGAATAACCCTTGTTTGCAATTACAGCTAATAATCGTCTTTTATAAGACCTGATCAGGCCGGCACAGGTCTCTGGAGTTATCTTGGCCCACTCCTCCATGCAGATCTTCTCCAAGTTATCTAGGTTCTTTGGGTGTCTCATGTGGACTTTAATCTTGAGCTCCTTCCACAAGTTTTCAATTGGGTTAAGGTCAGGAGACTGACTAGGCCACTGCAACACCTTGATTTTTTCCCTCTTGAACCAGGCCTTGGTTTTCTTGGCTGTGTGCCTTGGGTCGTTGTCTTGTTGGAAGATGAAATGACGACCCATCTTAAGATCCTTGATGGAGGAGCGGAGGTTCTTGGCCAAAATCTCCAGGTAGGCCATGCTATCCATCTTCCCATGGATGCGGACCAGATGGCCAGGCCCCTTGGCTGAGAAACAGCCCCACAGCATGATGCTGCCACCACCATGCTTGACTGTAGGGATGGTATTCTTGGGGTCGTATGCAGTGCCATCCAGTCTCCAAACGTCACGTGTGTGGTTGGCACCAAAGATCTCGATCTTGGTCTCATCAGACCAGAGAACCTTGAACCAGTCTGTCTCAGAGTCCTCCAAGTGATCATGAGCAAACTGTAGACGAGCCTTGACATGACGCTTTGAAAGTAAAGGTACCTTACGGGCTCGTCTGGAACGGAGACCATTGCGGTGGAGTACGTTACTTATGGTATTGACTGAAACCAATGTCCCCACTGCCATGAGATCTTCCCGGAGCTCCTTCCTTGTTGTCCTTGGGTTAGCCTTGACTCTTCGGACAAGCCTGGCCTCGGCACGGGTGGAAACTTTCAAAGGCTGTCCAGGCCGTGGAAGGCTAACAGTAGTTCCATAAGCCTTCCACTTCCGGATGATGCTCCCAACAGTGAAGACAGGTAGGCCCAACTCCTTGGAAAGGGTTTTGTACCCCTTGCCAGCCTTGTGACCCTCCACGATCTTGTCTCTGATGGCCTTGGAATGCTCCTTTGTCTTTCCCATGTTGACCAAGTATGAGTGCTGTTCACAAGTTTGTGGAGGGTCTTAATTAGTCAGAAAAGGCTGGAAAAAGAGATAATTAATCCAAACATGTGAAGCTCATTGTTCTTTGTGCCTGAAATACTTCTTAATACTTTAGGGGAACCAAACAGAATTCTGGTGGTTTGAGGGGTTGAATAATAAATGACCCTCTGAATAAACTTTTCACAATTTAAAAAAAAGAAATAACATTCTTTTTTGCTGCAGTGCATTTCACACTTCCAGGCTGATCCACAGTCCAAATGTCACAATGCCAAGTTAATTCCGAATGTGTAAACCTGCTAAATCTGCAGGGGGTTGAATACTACTTGTAGGCACTGTATATGGGTACCGGATTCTAGATCAGATCCAGGTTCTTTTTTTAAATTTTGCAGGGATCCACCGGTCCCGGTTGTTTGCGAGTTCCACCAGCTCTACATATGAGTCTAAAAGGAATGTCCACGTGACCTATGTGAAAATTGCAGGATTACTAATTTTTTTGTAATAAAGATTTTAGTGTGAAAAAGAAAAGCACTTCCAAATAAAAAAACCTATGTAACACAAACCTAATTGAAAATATAGGCCATTTTCTGATGATACACTCCTTTAAATGTACTCATTAATGAGGATCTTTCACCACATTTTTAATGTTGAAATGGCAATAAAATATTTGACCCCCATGATAAAGGTGAGGATGTCATAGGTGCAAAATACTAATGGAAGCAGCCACTCATAAAACCTACTTTAATTCATGGACGGGGTGGCTGTGTAGTATTCCAAATGTATGGGGCCTCCTGGATCCTGCTAGTGCACTGGTAATCTGACCTGGTATTTCTAAGGCTAGGTTCACACACTGCATGTTTTTGACGCTGCATTTTTGTGCATTTTTTGCGGCAAAAAACGCACAAAAACGCACCCGCGTCAAAAAAACGCGGTAATAAACGCACACGTTTTTGCCGCGATTTGGTGCGTTTTTTGCTGCGTTTTGCTGCGTTTTTGCTCACTGCGTCTTTATGCGTTTTTTATCAGTGAACAAAAAAAAAGGTCTGATGTCATTTCCTTCTTCAATGTGTTCTTTATTCTCCACTAGTGTATGCACGAGAGCAGACAGCTGCAGAACTACAAGGCTCAGCATACTCCATCCAATAGTGTATGCAGGAGAGCAGACAGCAGCTGCAGAACTACAAGGCTCAGCATGCTCCATCCAGGACTGTATGCTGGAGGGAGAGTCAGGGGGAGCAGACCTACAAGGCTCAGCATCCTCCATCCAATAGTGTATGCAGGAGAGAACACAGCAGCTGTCAAACTACAAGGCTCAGCATCCTCCTTCCAGGACTGTATGCAGGATTTCTTTGCCCCCCCCAAACAAAAAAAATGACGTGGGCTTCGCCATATTTGTGTATGCTAGCCGGGTACAGCAGGCAGGTACGGGCTGCCCCCAACCCCCAGCTGCCTATTTGTACCCGGCTGGGAACCAAAAATATAGAGAAGCCCTTTTTTGTAATTATTTCATGAATTTCATGAAATAATTTAAAAAAAAAATGACGTGAGCTTCGCCTAATTTTTGTGTCCAGCCGGGTACAACTAGGCAGCTGGGGATTGGAATCCACAGTGCAGGGTGCCCATGCTTTCTGGGCACCCCCGCTGCGAATTGCAGTCCGCAGCCACCCCAGAAAATGGCGCTTTCATAGAAGCGCCATCTTCTGGCGCTGTATCCAACTCTTCCAGCTGCCCTGATGCTGGGTGGCTCACTGGGTAATAATGGGGTTAGGGATAGCTGTATATTATCAGCTGGCCCTAAGCCCGAAATTCATGGTGTCACGCCAATATTAGACATGGCCACCATGAATTTCTAGTAAAGATAAAAAAACCACAACACATAAAAATATTTTTATTAGAAATAAAACACAACACAATTAGTGACTCCATCTTTATTGAAATAAAGAACCCCCCTCCGCAGTAATCCTGGGTCAAGGGTCCCGCGCCGTCCAATCCGGATCCAATATCATCTGATCGGTTTGCTGGAAGGCAAAGCGATCAGATGATGTGTCAGGATCAAGTGCCTGAATCACATCACACATCAGCTGATTGTATAAAAGCTGTTTATACAATCAGCTGATGCATCAGTGCAAAAAAAAAAAAATACTCACTTATGTGCTGATTACCGGCAGCTCCTAGAGCGAGTCTGATCCCGTCCGATCGCTGCAGCAGCTGCCGGTAATCAGGGTTGAAGTCTCCTGACGCATCCGCTGATAGGTTAAACCGGCCGTGCGCCGGCGTCAGCCCGAGACTTACGATCAGCTGACGCGTCAGGTGACTGCATCAGGTGATCCATCGCCAGGTCCTGCATCCTGCAGGCATACATACCCGGGGAGACTGCACACAGCCGGAGCGGCGGTACCGGGAGGAGATGGGAGCAGGCATGGCACCGGGAGTCTGCAGACAGGTGAGTATGACATTTTTTTTTTCTACTGTTCACTTTTGATTTCGCAACCGCTACCACCTCCTGCCCGTACATGACGCCGCACGGCAGCATACATGCCCAGGACTGGAGGTGGAACCGGCGGTGACGGTACCGGGAGGATTCACGCTTCTGTGTTTCCTGACAGAAGGAATCCTCTTCCTGTACATGTCACTTTACTACCCACCTCCTGCGTTTATAGCTGCGTTTTTGGTCTTAGAAACGCACTAAAACGCACCAAAACGCACCTATTTGCGTTTCTCATTGCGTCTTTCAACATCCCATTGCACTCAATGGATGAAAAGCGCAGTGAAAAACGTGGGAATAATTGACATGCTGCGTTTTTGTGGCACCACAAAAATGCAGCTGAAAAAAAACGCTGTGTGCAGACAGCAAAAATGAAAACTCATAGACTTTGCTGGGGAAACAAAGTCATGCAGTTTTCTGAGCAAAAATGCACCCAAAAACTGTGCAAAAACGCCGTGGAAATCGCACTGTGTGAACTTACCCTAAGACTGCTTTTTCCTGTGATATGTGTTGAACTTTTGCACACTCTTGCTGGCAGCATGAGTGGACCCAGGTCATATGACCCTGATGACATCACCACAGGTCCTTCTGCACCTCTATATTGCTGCCTGCTTTGATTGGTCAGTGCCATGCAGAAGGTAGAAGTACATAACCCCTGGGTTGCCAACCATCCAGAAATTGCAGGACAGTCCATAAAAATAGGGCACTTTTTGAGGCTGAAGAAATGTATAGTGATTATTTGGACTGTAATTAAAATTATTTTACAATTCACAGTGAATGCAGTTGATAGCTTCATCAGTATTATGGGCTGTAGACATGGATCACTTTTAATCATAGTGATTTATTATGGTTTTCAAATGTGTCCATAAAAAAAATTGTCTGTCCGTGATTTTTTGATAAGCTGTCCAGAAGAAAATAAAAAGTCAAGTTGGCCACCCTGCACAACCCCAGTGAAAACTATCTGATAACTCCCACTTGGAATTAACTAAAGTTAACTCATTATGTACCAAATAGTTGATTGCTAATATCTTTGTAACGGAGAGGCAAAATTAAAAGAAAAACTTTATTCCTCTCTGCATCCACTATTAAATGTTGTATACAGTTCAACATGGAAGATTTGGAGAAAAGTTCCCATTAGGAAGAAAGTAAGTATTGTCACTCGTTTGAAACCAAAAATGAAGCTGAGAACAGATTACCAGCTGATAGGCTTATATGTATCTAACATTTATATTATGCCTGATTGGTCAATAATGACTCATTCAAACCTAACAATAATAGTAATAAAGGCTAGGATGGGTACAGAATTGCTCTTTTATTATCCAAAACAGCAAAAAATTATTGTGCCATCTGGCTAATAGGAACAATCAGATAATACACCAGACATATAGGGCTCAGTTCATTAAGACTGGTGTTCCAATCATGATATAGGTGTGGTGTCCCTCAGGCTCAGTCGCCACGGGGTATTGTATCTGACTTAACATGCAATGCTTTACCCGGGTGATGAAGGAGCCATACCACTGGTGTTTGTTTCACTTACACAAAATCCAGTCAGTGAGTCAGACAGTTACACAGGAAGCCAGACAGTCTGGGGAATTCCTGGTTGCTGAGGCAACCACCAATTAGTCATCCCAAGGGTGGGGGCAGAGGAAGTGAGCAAAAACAAACAGTTTCTAGTCAGATCAGTCAGAGATACAGAAGAGACCTGAAAGCCTGAGCAGAGCTAAAGGAGACTGGTCCTGGGGACAGGAGGCTGGTGGAATTAGTCCCAGGACCAGGGACCATGACACCACACTGAGCTAGAACCGGGCCGACTGGAAGAGGGTGAGAGGCAACCGGTGGAGATGGTGAGACAGAGGAGAACATGGTGGCTGGAAGTCGAGCCTAACCGCTCCCACAGTGCCAGCGCTGACAGGGTGCAGAAGCCCTAGGGCAGATTATACTCTATGTTGTCTGCCAGAATCTGCAGGGGATGGGGATTCCAAGTCCCATCGCCCACTACCCATTTTCCAGGAGCACAAGGACACATAGGATCCAGGGTTAGGATTGTAGCCAGGCCCCACGGCAAGGATCCGCACCACCTTAATATGAGACGGCACGCTTAACAGAGATACCGGGGTCCCCAAACTGCTTCAAGCCACGGGGAACCACAACCAAGCACAAAAAAGGGAAGTCTCACACTCCACAGACACTGGTGATTGCTTCTGATTTACCTGGGACCGGCTGAGACCCATCGCGGCAGAGAGCAGCACCTCTGAGGCATCTTAAGAAGTGTGAGTAAAAAGAATTTTGAACCGCAGCCCTGGTGTCGTTCTTTTAATTGCCAGCGCAGACGCCCCGCGCTTCGGCGCCATCAGCCGTCCCCACTGCCCTCATCCTCCCTTTGGCTCGCTACACCTGTGGGGAGCTGGACTATCTGAGCTGCGTTAACATTAGCCCTGGAGGAGAGCAACATTTCACAGCGGCAGCTAATGCCTGGCCGCACACCACGGGTGGCTCTGCAAAGCATCCCCCATTCCCATCCAACACCGCTCCTGGAAGAGTAAAAGTCGCAGGAAGGGTCGGCGGCGGGGGAGGCCGAGACCCCAGTCACCGCTGCAACCGGTGACATGCTTCCCAGGGATCCTTCACCCTCCTTCCATTCCCCTTTACACCGGTCACCTGTTTGTTTGTTTTTACATGTAGCCGACAGCGGCACAGAGTCGGGTCAGTCACAGCAAACCCACAAAAACCACTGGCCTGGTGACGAGTATCCCCCGAGGCCCTGTGGGGTGTTACAAAAGCACTACTGGAGTAAGATGTGGATAATTCATGAATAAACTGGGCATATCTTAAAAGTGCCATGCTCTTCCACCAGAAATTAGGGACTGTAGTAAAATTCTGGTGAAATTTATTCCACTAAGATGCCATAAATTTTACTGAACTTGCCTGGTGAACTTTGCCAAGCCCTAGGCTGCCCAAATTTTGCCTATTTTTTCAGGGCTGGATGGGACTGGAGTAAATTTTAAAAAAAATAGTTTCAAATTTGCCACAAATTTTTCAAAATTTCAAGATCAAGTTCACGATTGATACTGGACACCTAGTGTCCGGTGCTCGAACTTCTCACAGAACAGAGAAATTCCATATCACAAATGTTCTACAGTGTTTAGTTCTGAGAATGAGGCTCCATAGGATTCAATGGACTTTGTGGGACTTTACACCATTGAATTATGCAGTTACTTTGAGGATTTCTTTTAATTAATAATGGCGTGTAGGGGAGTTTTTATTACAATAAAAAAAAAAATTCCTGTGTGTGTGGTTTTTTTTTACTTTACACTTACTGGGTTAGTAATGGGGGTGCCTGATAACTGCCTCTCCATTACTAACACCAGGTTTTGACGCCAGATGACATTACACAGTTGACATCAACAACATAAACCACTGTCCAAATTGATACCACACCAGAGCAATCAGGAAGAGCTAGGGCGTAGCACCAGAATTGGTGCATCTAATGGATGTGCCACTTCTGGGGCAGCTGTGGGCTGCTATTTTTAGGCTTGGAAGAGCCATATAAACATGGGCCTTCCCAGCCTGATAATACCATCCTCCAGCTGTCTGCCTTGGCTGGTTATCTAAAATATGGAAGACAGCACACCAATTTTTTAAATTAATTTGTTTAGAAATAAATAATAAAAAATGGTGTGGGGTTCCCTATAGTTTTGATAACCAGCCAAGGTAAAGCAGACAGCTGAGGACTGCAGCCACTGTTGTCTGTTTTACATTGACTGGTTATCAAAAATATGAGGGACCCCGTGTTGTTTTTTAAAACTATTTATTCCCTATCCATATTCGCAGGGCAATTGCCGTGCTCTTACCCCCATTTTTCTTTTTTTCTGCAGCCCCATAGCCTTTACTACGAATATTTTACAACACCAAAGTTCAGGTCCCAATGACTTCTATGGGGTTTGGGGTCCAGGCTCAAGTTCAGATCAAGTCCGTGTACCAAACCAAACTTTTAACTATAAAATCCATGGATCCGCTCATACTTAATCTTAATCTTAATTAATTGGGCCCATAGTTTGTGTTCAATGTATTAATTAGAGGAGCGCTTGCCTCACCCACCGCTCTCGCACTATGCCCTCCTCCCAGTGACCGACAGGCTACTATGTATGCTGATGTGTTTGGTGATTTTTTTTCCCTCCCAAAATAAATACACTAAACTCATAAATTATGCAGAATTATTTAAAGAGAATTTGTCATGTTTAATATGGTATCTAATCTGCAGGCACAGTATTATAGAGCAGGAGGAGCTGATCAGATTGATAGATATTTTGCTTGAAAAGTTTCAGTATAACTTGCATTTTATTCATTGTATGTCCAGGGGGCTCATCAGTAACAGCTGCCATCTTCTTTCTCAGTAATGGGAAAGTCTTCACTGAATACAGATCTTACCACAGAATTGAGAATTTTGATAATGATTGATCAATTCTGGCAGAAGAAGAAGCAGATTTGTCGGATAAGATATATTGCAAAGTTGCATATTTTCATGTGTATTATCTATTTATAAACTAAAAATTAAAATGATGGTTATGCTTTAAATTATGGTGTCAGTAATTGACAACAGCTTTTAAATAGTTATTAACAAGATGTGGAGCCCAGCTCCAACCGCTGCTGTTATTTACAGCTGTGTAACACAGCCTGCACCTGCCACGTATGAAGCAACCTCAGCTCCTCAGCCTGCTCCACATTCCATAGCAACCTGTGAAAAAAATATACATGACAGGTTGTTAGGGGGTTAAGCATGTATGTGTGTGACAATTAAAAGTTGGAAATCTGTTAAATATGCAGTTCATATATTAGGGCAGAGTCACACTGGCGTAAGGAAGTGAATGAGTCATGATAACGACAGGGGTCATTAGCTGACAACCTGACAACTTATTGACTACCATAATGACAACCTATTGGCCCTCCATGACAGTGATAGTGTGATCTAAGTAGTTAACAGGCGAGGATGGATCCACCCGTGCCTGTTAGCTGCATATGCCTGCTGATCAGATCAGCAGACATGTGTGGGGAATAATGTGGGCTCGGCGTCTGAGCCCACATTAAAGAGACAGATATGATCTAGAACATATAGGTAGGTCCTAGGTTGTAAAGGGGTTAAAGACTTTGGCCTCTACTATAACGTTGATGGCTTTTCCTTAGGATAGGTCATCAATGTATGATCAGTCTGGGTCTGACACCCATACCCCTGCCGATCAGATGGCTTCGGCAGCAGGCAGCCGGGAAAGTTCAGTTCTTGACCTGCTCCATCTTCTGACAGAGGCCAGGGACTGCACATCCAGCTCTTATTGATTTGAACGGGAGGCGGACGTGCAGTACCCGGCACTCTGAGAATAGCTGATTGGTGGGGGTGCTGGTTGTTAGACCCCAGCTGATCAACATTTATGGCCTATTCTAAGAATAGGCCATCAATGTTAAAGTAGTAGCTTACCTCTTTAATTGTTGGACCAGAAATGTTTGAGTGAACAATTTAGTCTGCTTTTATTAGCAGTTTATGCCTACTATACAGTAATGTGAGCTAAACTGGGCTGCCAACAGTTCAGAAATTTCAGGACAGTCCATAAAAATAGGGCACTTTTTTACTGTGTCCGTGATTTTTTTGAAGCTAAAGAAACAAATACAGATTATTTTGATTGTAATTATCATCATTTTACAGATTACAGTGAATGCAGCTGATATCTTATCAGCATTATGGGCTGTAGACATGGATCACTTATAATTCTAATGATTTATTATGGTTTTCCAATGTGTCCTTAAAAACTATTGTCCGTCCATAACAAATCAAGTTGGTAGCACTGGAGCCATGGTGCCATTAGGGCTGCATTCACACATTTGTTTTTGTCATCCAGATTTTTAAAACAGACATCACATTGACCAATAGGGTTCATTGGAGCCATTCACACAGTGTTGTGTGTAAACAGGTTCATGTGTAAATAGGTTCGTGTGTTTGTTCCTTATTGATTACTTTGATATTTTATCACATCTTTTGTAGTTTAGAAAATTCCTAAGGTTGAAAAACTCCCTTTAACTCACCTCTGATGTCAAACTATAGCAGTTACCTGATTGAAAAAACTAGTTTGTGCTCTCATAGCCATATTTCTAATATTTATTATTAATTTAGTAGAGCCAAAAAAAATCAGACATTTGTAAGACAAAAATAAAAATGTTATTGTGTTGTCATTTTCTGAGATCTGTAACATTTTCCTTGTTTGGTCGACGAAGCTGTGTGAGAGCTTATCTTTTATGACGTGAGACAACATTATTTTATACCATTTTAGTATAGGTATGACATTTTGATCTCTTCATGCAGTATTTTTTTTGCAGTGTTGTGGCAACCCAAAAAAATGCAGCTTAAGGGTTTTTAATTTTTTTCTGTTTAATGTGTTTACCGATCAGGTTAATTATTTTTACATTTTTATATATCGGACTTTTATGGATACGGCAAAACCACATATCTGTTTATTATCTTTATTTTTAATTGGGGAAAAGGGAGATGATTCAAATGTGTTTTTTTATTTTCTCCATGTTTTTTAACTTTTTTATTGTATTTATTATTCTACCATACAGTGTGTCCACCCATATCCTGTCCAGCGCCATTAACTTGAGAACAGCGGCAGCTATAGGCATAGCAGTGGTGTCTAGGTATAGTAAAGTAGCCTTGCGCTACGCAATGAAACCACCTATTGCACCACCTGGTGGAAAATAATGCAGTTAGCATTTTTATCTCGAAAACGGAATGAGAGAGAGAAAAAAAGTGAATTACAAAGTTGTAGGGCATCATCAATTCAATACGAATCAACACCTTGCATACAGAAATGCTATGATTAGAACGTGTAAAACTCACAAGGCTGCGGACGTGAAGCGATACCTCATGGAGACCTTCCTACAAGTCATTGGGTATGGTGGCTGCGTGGAGTGGCCTCCACGCTCACCTGACCTGACCCCATTGGACTTCTTTCTGTGAGGTCACATCAAACAGCAGATGTATGCGACCCCTCCACCAACATTGCAGGACCTACGACGACGTATCACAGATGCTTGTGCAAATGTGCCACCTACCATATTGCACAACGTGCAGCAAGATACAGTATGCTGTCCAGAGTCCAGATGTGCATTGTAGCTGATGGTGGCCACTTTGAGCATCAAAGTTAAATGAGCGCCATATGCGTGACCAGCATTCAATGTTTTGGGGGCTCATGGGTTTCATATCATAGCATTTCTGTATGCAAGGTGTTGATTCGTATAGAATTGATGATGCCCTACAATGATGGGCATGATGATAACCACAAAGGCCTGGCTGTCAACCCATATGGAATGATGCCCCCAAGCTGCCATGCTGTTAATGCCGCTGTCAGAGATTCACAGTGGCATTTAACAGGCAAACACTCGCAGGCGAAGCACTGGTAGACATGTGGCTGTTAGAGGCAGCTCCAGGATGTGAGTCACAGCCATTACCTGCCAGGCACAGGGCGGGCTCAACCAACTCTATACACCCTCTACCAACTTGTGCTGTACATGGACGGCAGATGTCTGTATGAGATAATGTGCCTTGCCACATGTGTAGCACCCAGGTGGCAGGGGTTTTCTCGTAACTGCGTTGCTCGTTACTGGGCTGGTGTGATGATCTGGGATGTTGCGGTGGCCTACCCGGCTTCGTGCCCCAAGGTGTATCAATTAGGAGGAGAGATGGTGGGTGTAGTAGTAGGATGAATGTCATGATGCCACCTTGTGGTATGCGGCCAAGGATTTAGCCGCCGCTGCTGTCGCTATCCTCCAGATGGTACTAGTAGCCAGAGGTAGTACCGCTCCCCACAGGTGGAGCGGGCCCCGAGGAGGATGATGAGGGGAGTAGTGATGATGTTTGAGCACCGAGGCACAGGGCGGCGATGCCAGTAATAAGAGTCCGAGTCAGATGCTGCGCTTCCAGGTGTCTTTACTCACTCTTTGTGCTGTGCCGCTCACCCGGATAGTACTGGTCACCCGCTGTGATGGGCTCCGTCAACCCCAGATACGTTAGGAGAAGGCACCGGTGTTCGAAAGAAGAAGAAAGTCCTTTTTCAGAGTTGCCCTTCCAACTGTGAGGCACCTGGGCCGAGCGTTCCACTCCAAGCCCCGGGCCCCTTGAAGAGAAGAGAAGAAAGAGGGGGTGGTGTCGTGTCCTAGAACTGGTGTCCCGGGTAGACTGACTGACAATTGTATCAGTGTGCTCCTACTTCTACCCCAAGTAGAACCTGCCCACAGGTGGCTGGCTACAGTGACCAGGGAAGTACCATGACTCATGATGGCCACCCCCTGCCTACCCTGAGCCATCTCCCCTTGGGAGAAGGCTCCTAAGCTTTAAGGGAAGTGTGAATGTAGAACACCGGTGATTAACTTCCTCCTTACCTGAGGTGAATATCGCACCTATAATAAGGTGCAATACTCTGTGGTAACTGAAGCCTCATGGGCATCACATTCCCCCACAGCAAATGGCAGCACTCCCGGGCTGCAACTAAACAAGATTAGTACACCGCAATATTTTTGCATGCATTAAACAAATAACATATCATTCTTTCCATTATGGGAGGCATCAATAGTAAACAGTTTCAAACATTTTCAACAGTTACAGGTCAGCAGTATCATCATGCATCATGTTCAATCTTTACAGGTGGCAGAGTCCCCTGCCTGCATTGCACGGCTTTGGTTAAAGTGGCCATACCTTTAATCAGTTCCAACATACGGAGCCGCAGTTCATCATTGGAGTTTCCACCTGCAGTCTGTTCCTTAGCTCCCACTTCGCACTGAGGTAGTTGGTTGTAATCCCGGTTGCTTTAAGACAACACCGCCATTATCCGGTTTGCGCAGTGCTCGGATGGCCAGATCTTTGAACTCTGCGAAACTGAGATCAGGATTTTGCATGAACACAATGCGCATCTGGGTCCGGTGGGTATTTTACAGAAGCCCCTCGATGAATTGGTCAGTCAGCAGGTGATTCACGTCTTTCCCCTCCTCCGGGTCCACCTGCTGAACTGCTTTCATTGCCTACTCAAGATTTAAAGCATAGTCCCGAATACTTTCTTGCATCTTTTGCTTATATCCGTAGAACCGCATTTTTATCTCAGCTGCTGTACGGATTTCAAAGGTGTCCTTGAGTTTAGCCAAAATGTCCTTTACACCTCTTTTATCAGTCTCCGGCTAGGATTCGACTTCACGTCGGGCTAGCCCGGTCAATTGACTGATGAGAATACAAGCTTTCTGTCCATTTGTCAGAGGGTATACCTGGTATAAGCTGTAAAGTCTTTCCTTGAAATCAGCCAGGGTATATGCCTCACCGGAAACCTGGGGGAGCCACGTAGTCCCTGGAAGTTACGGCATGGTGAATGGTAGTGCTGGAGCTGGTGCTGTTGCCATTGCTGCAGGTCTGGCAACAGGGACAGTTTGGTCTCTCCCTTCTGTGGACATGTCTGTACCAGCCTCGAGTTTCCTGTCAACTGCTGGTAGTGGGGCTCGCTTTGGCGCTCTTTCTGGGCTCCTTCCATGCTTTCACGCTCTTTACGAGTACCGCCCATGATGACACACCCCTTCTTGTTCCCACGTAAAATAATTAATGGCGACTATCCTTTTTAAGCAAAATATTTAATACAGTCCAGTAAGGCGCACAGTACCCAGGTTTTTGGCCTAGGCATGGTATCCTGTTTGTGACGCCAAAAATGTAGCACCCAGGGGGTACATTACTCATCACCGGGCTGGTGTGATGATCCAAGATGTCACGGTTGCCTGTCCAAGGTGTACACCAATAAGGAAGGAAGATGATGGGGATAGTAGTAGGATGAATGTCGTGACACCACTTGTGGTATACGGCCAGGGATTTAGCCACCGCTCCTGTTGCTGTCCTCCGGGGCGGATGGTAGTAGCAGCCAGAGATGGTATTGCTCCCCACGGGTGGAGCAGGCCCCAGGGAGGATGATGAGGGGAGTAGTGATGGCATTTGAGCGCCGAGGCGCGGGGAGGCGGTGACGGTAATAAGAGTCCGAGTCAGATGCTGCGCTTCCAGGTGTCTCTACTCAATCTTTGTGCTGTGCCGCTCGCCTGGATAGTACTGATCACCTGCTGTGATGGGCTCCGTCAACCCCGGATAAGTTAGGAGAAGTCACCGGTGTTTGATAGAAGAAAGTCCTTTTTCAGAGTTGCCCTTCCAACTGTGAGGCACCTGGACCGAATGTTCCGCTTCAAGCCCCAGGCCCCATGAAGAGAAGAAAGAGGAGGTGATGTCATATCCAAGAACTGGTGTCCCGGGTAGACTGACCGACAATTGTATCAGTGTGCTCCTATGTCTACCTCAAGTGGAACCCCCCCTCCCAGGTGGCTAGCTTCGTTGATTGGGGAAGTCCCATGACTCATGATGGCCACCCCCCCTGCCTACCCTGAGCCATCCCCCCTTGAGAGAAGGGTCCTAAGCTTTATGGAAAATGAGAATGTGGAACACCAGTGATTAACCCCCTCCTTACCCGAGGCGAATATCGCACCTAAAATAAGGTGCAATACTCTGTGGCGACTGAAGTCTCAGGGACACCACACATGACATAGCATAAGGAGCAAAACCCGATTCTCCATTTGCAGACACCTATTTCGGTGGACACAGGTCGGGGACTTGTAATGAATATACATAGCTTGCCACTGTCCACTATGAAAACAATATAACACGCCGCTCTCTGCTCCTTGTCATCTTCCAAATGTTCATCAGAGCCCCTCTATATTCATCATATTACACATCAGGTGACTGGGAGAGGGGTCCACATAGCTTCAACTGCCCGAGGTCCTGGTTATCTTCACAAATGTATTTTTTTTGTAATGTGACTTTCTTTGCAGTGTGTGAAGTTTATAAGTCTCAATGCATCCACATTGGAACCTAATTGACTAGATTAAAGTTAAACTCCATCTTGTGCCAACAATCTAACCCTTAAGGAAGCATTTGTTTCATGCTGATTTGCCACCAAATTGTCACAATAGATAAATACTGTAATTCCAAGCAAACATCAGATAGACATTTACTGCTGTAGTTTACTTGTTAATCCATATGTCAGTAGAAACGCTGAACACAGCTTTTCTCGGAGAACCTCAATTTCTCGTCAAGAAATTATAAAAGCCCAATATTATTACAGCCCGGTATAGTTGGGGGTCCTTTTAGAGATTTTGCATTGAGTTCCCTGACCTTCAATGTACGGGGGCACTGACTGGAGGTTTAATAACCTAAATAAAGTAGGTAATTCAGGGTTTTATGTTTATTAGAGATTTATATCCGTCAACATAGGAAGGGCACTATGAGGGCAACACCGATCAGGTATGTGAAAGAAACTATTTAGCTGGTTTTACAAGGGGCATTTTTTAATAAACACCACTACAAGTTTTGAAGGACTTTTTTAGCCAAAGATAGAAGTGGATCCAGCAAATAAAAAAAGTATTAGTCTTTCCTTTATGTTTCCTTATTCCTTTTCAATCATAAAAGATATAGCAAAATCTTTTGGTGTATTTAAAACTTTCTATAACTGTGAAAATACTTTTTCTAAGAACATTTCTCTTAGAAATGGGTCTATAGAAATTCAAGTCACAGTTCCATATTCAAAATCCACAATCCCAGCTTTCACCTTCCTTATCTTTAAAGCAATATACAGCACTAAGAGGGGGTTATAAGCTACATTGAGAGCCCCCTGAATAGTTACAGTCGCATATGACCCCCCTCCACCACAATAGTGACACGTGACGCACATAGCCCCTGCAGAAATCACACGGAGACAGTGTAATTACATACAGGGTTTCCCACCTTACCCCCATTTAGTAATCTTGTAACAGGCACACACAACATACTATTGCATCTGTACCACCCCGCGGGCTCGGCTGCGACCAACGAGCCTCTCGGATCCGTGCTCGTACTGCAGGTGGTGGCTCGAGCCTCTCACTGATCCGGGGGTCACGTCGCTCTGCAAGGGAGTTGGCGCTAAACGCAGGGATTTGGGTGTTTGGTTTGAAATGATAGTTCGTGACGCCACCCACAGGTTGTGGTGATTGTAGACACCACCGCTGCAGTGAAGGTGTGGGGACCCCCGGGAGCGGTGTAGTAGCGCAGCTAGGTGTTGACCCCTCTGTGGGTAGGGGATGTTGGTCCCGAGGTCCGGCGGGTCGAGACCCGGGTGCAGGGTATACTGTTGCGGTGCAGCGCGGCGCGGTGCCTGATGGCAAAGGTGTACTGACTCTGACACAAGACACTGGAGTCACTGGTAAACCAAATGGAGTGATGAACGGGGCCCGCAGCCGGCTGCAGCTTTTCCCAGATTAGGTTGGTGGTGCCCGCCTTTCTCCTGCACCTCTGTGTGTGAATCTTGAATCCTGTGCCTAAACACCGGTAGTCCGCTTCCCGACGTGCATCTGTCGTAGGAGCCCATTTGCCCGCAGACGCTGGTCATTTGGATCTCTTGCCCTTGGCGGTTGCACTTATCCAGAATGGTTGGGCTGTTGCCTTCAATCGGGACCCCTGAGGTCCAGACCGCAATCAGTTAATTTGACTATGGTGGTGGCTTCTAGCCTAGTTCGGGGTCTGAGTACCCTGCCTGGTGCTCCGGTATCCAATTGGCTCCTCGGTTCGGTTCCGGCGGGCCACTACCCTGTCCCGCTCCCTTACGGTTCCGCCAGTCATTTTCCCGGTCTCCTGCAGGCAGCCACTACCGTCTGCCTCCTTGCCAGTGGCGACTGGGCTACGACCCAGCCACCTAGTAGTCTCTGGGCAGACTGGACATAGGACTCCCCGTTAACTTGAACTTGACTCTTCCAGAGCCTGAGCTAGAGCCGACTACAATCCTTGGGTTCCCGCCTCCAGGCCTGTGAACTCCTCGGTGGGTGGACCCAACCGCCTAGCTCCACCCCCCCTGGTGTGGACATCAAACCTGGAGGGTGTTGACAAGGCTTTCAAGTTTGACTGATGTTACCTAACTGGGAAGGGGGGTGTGGTGTTGTGTGTGACTACCTGGGACGACCTGGATAGTCCAGGGCGTCACATTCCCCCTTGGTTTAATGCAGACCGTCCGCGGGCTGCCCGTCCATCACTGGTTTATTTTTGTTGTAAAACTGCAAAAGATAATAAGCACATGTACATTTATAATAACATATTTACATTTTCAAGAATATGTGGGTTTTTCTTTTTTCTTCCCTTACGGGAGGCACATTACTTTTAACATTGCAAACATTTTTAATAATGGGTCCATGTCCTTCCGCTTTCCCACCCAAGCAACCTAGCCTTGATGCTGCCCCTAAGAAGTGGGCAGCACCCCTTTTCCCCAGTCCGGATCAGGAACTTCGCCAGGCAACCCAAGCAGGAACGGGTACGGTGCTTCACACCCGGCAGTCACTCAGAGGCCCCACGTCCAGGGGAGCCGTGATCCGGAGGATGGTCACCGGTTCCTGTGGTGACCGGACCCCACCTGCTCTGCTGCAGGTCCTCCCTCCAATCAGCCTCTCCGGAGACCGGCAGTTGTGGGAAGGGCAATAAGGGCATTATTTACAAGCCCAAAAGTTATTGGGTGGCTTGCTAGTTCTCAGCCGTGTTCATGATTTCTCATGTCACAAAAGGGGCAACAAAAGTTCCAACAGGGACGGGCGCTTCAGTAGCTGGTCCGCTACCATTAACAACATAGGTCCCAACGGGGGCTTGCAGGTGGGGTCCCAACAGGGACTGTCCTTGGGGCAACGGGGATCCGCTACCTTAATCTTCAGCACTTTCATCCTCCACTTCATACTCCACCTCCACAGTGACTCCGGGGCTGTACGGTGGGGGAGGGGTCTGGGAGTGCTCCGGGCCTTCATGCCGTGCCCTTCTTTGCACACTCAGGGCAAACCAGCCCCTCTCTCCACAGTGACGGGTGTACGTGACCAACTCTCCGGGCATCAGGTCACGGTCCGGGTGGCCCATAGGCATGTGGGGGTACACATCCCGACAGGACACAAACACTTCTTTCTCCAAGCCGGGCTCAAACAGGAATCCCCACCCCCTGTCGGGGTCAAAGCATCGGACATGGCCCTCATACCTCGGGCCTCGCACAAGGAAGGTGGCACACCGCAGGTTCTCCTTTTCCTTAATCGTGTGGGCTAGGACCTCAGCCCTCTTCTTCTCCCGGGCCTCAATTTCCCGGCCCAGCTGGCTCTGCTGCCGCTCCCAATACGGGGCATCTACGTGCCCCTCGGGTGCGCGGGTCGGGCCCAGCCGGAGTTTCCCCATGCCAACTACGATCGGCACCTTCTTTTGGGAACCCCGCTGTGTCGTGGCCTGGGGTGCTGCCCTGCAGTGACAACCCTGCGCTGCCTCAGCCGAGGCCTGGGTGTGGGGAGCGGCCAGCTTTACCTGCCGGGCGGGCCGCTGGGTATCCGGCACCTCCGTCTTGGCCGGGCGGACTGCCGGAGCCGGGACCTCTTCGGGTGCGGTTGCATCCGGGAGTAGTGGGGCCTCCTAGGGAGCGGGCTGCGGGCTGCTTCTAGGGGCAGATCCTTCTGGGCAACTGGGATGGACTCCGCCATCAGTGTCGGGTGCGGCAGACCAAGCGGGGGAGCGGCAGTAACCGATACGGGCAGTGGAGGGGGCGACAGGAGAATTGGGGGCAGACCCGGGTCCCTCAGTCGCAGCGGCCGGTCCCTCAAGGACCCTCATCTGCAGCTGACATGAACTGAACCGCAATCGCCGGGGAATCAATCACTCGGCGCTTGCGGTACAGTCTCGGCTGCACTTCAGAGCTCAGGTGAGAGCTCCAGAGTGCAATGCAGGTACCTGAATCCAGGCCTGACATTACTGGAGATTCCTCCGGTAGCCAGTCCAACGCTGGCTACAGTCATTGCTGTTCTCTAATTATGATCATCACATTTTGGGTAAAATAAAGGTTTTATGTTAATAAACTTTGGATCTTTTGTAAAACATTGTTCTAGTGGCATGGTGCACCCATTACATAAAAACCTTCAAATGTTGATCAATGGAGATTACATTATTCTGAAAAAAGCAAGTGATCAAACATTGTTCTTTAACTTTGATCTCCAGTGTACAGCTGCTCTTCTGTATGGGGCTACTCACAAATGTAACCATCTGGAGACCGGCTTTTCTTATCTGTATTAGAACTGGTTTCAATGCATGAAGCTGGCAGAGAGCCGCAAACTACACATCATGGGCCCACAAGCCCCGGGTTGGGAGCCATTGATGTACATGGTTGTAATTATAAAACGTGCACAGGTAGCAGTTACACACAAACCCTAGGGCCTGAGAGTGTCTAAGCCACTCCCGTCACATAGTAACTTACCGTTACAGATTTTACTGTTGAGACTAATGGTATATTTAGATGTTGCCGATTCCAGTCCGTCAATGCACGATTAACGAGTACACAAGTTGCTCAGCACTCATCGATGGGAACAGTTGGTGACAAAACAATCATCAATATGATTGTTTATACTTTACCAAGTTATGGGTAGACAATCTCTATTTACATGGGGCGATGTACTGTGCATAAGGATAATTTTTTTTGCCAGTATAAATGATCTGATCACCCATTTTGCTTGTTTGTTGGGTGATCACATCCATGGTTACAAGTTGAGTTGAGCGAGTACCTTACTATTCATACTCGCTATACTTATAACGAGTACTGTCTAATACTCACGTATTCATTCTGAATAGCATGTGCAATGTAAGGCAATGGGGAAAATCTCGCAAATTAACGAGTAACCTGAATTCCGCACTAGTCGTACGAGTAGTCAATAGTGAACCATTTGGTTTACTCTTTACTTTGCGAGTATTCCCCATTGACTTGCATTGCACACGCTATTTGTAATGAATACGCGAGTATTAGACAGTACTCGTTATGAGTATAGCAAGTACGAATAGTTAGGTGGTCTCTGAACTCTAGTTACAAGGCTAGAAAATTGGGATTGAGCATTTTTATGAAAGCTCGTTAGCCAATTATCTAATTTTGTGAATGCACTGAAGTTGTATCTTAGAATTCATAACATGGCTGCAACACCCAGACCTCCTGTGCCAAACTTCATTCCCACAGACCCCTACAGCAATCTTAGCACTGTTCTATACGACCGTAGGGTGGGGGCTGTAATATAGATTTTGACTCTTCTCAAACTGACTACCTAGTATCAAATAACTTTCATTATAGATAACAAACTTTCTATAGTGATCCGAGCTGTTATCATTTATAGCGACCTCACCAATCCCATTAATGTCTATTGGACAAAGCTGATAACAAATGCAGCAGTCAAAGAAAGACAAGTAAATGAAAAAAAAGTTACAGAAAGAAAAGAAAAAAAAAACTGTCAGCGTGAGACAAGAATAACATTTAGGGTTTTTTTTTAAATTGAAAGGGTTAACCCAATCCTGTAGCACAGTGGGGCATATAGTAAATCATGCTGCCGATAATTAACAAGCAGGTAATGATGGGCTATTATAGCAGTTAATGCTTTATGTTTGCACTGTGATCCTGTCACCAGATCATCTATCTCGGAGAAGCACTAATCTAAAAACAATCACACAAATAGCAGACTTCACCCTGGTGCTGAGCAGATGACAACAAGTATGTGCTGTGCGGCTGAATAGATGGACGCTAGAGCTGGCAGACATGGTGCTACTTTTTTAGAGGCACAGTGAAGTCCCGGCTCGGAAAGAAGAGAAGCTGGGTATATCCTACTCTTCTGATAAACCCTTTGGTGAGGACTGTGTATCACTTATTACATGTCTGCAGTGTGATATTCAATTCAGTATTTTTGTTTTCAATTAGCTTTTGGGATCATTAATCAGTAGGTTGAGTGATTGTCACAAAGTAGTGCAAAGTTATGGCGCTACGAGCACCCTGTGAATTAACTTAAAGAGAATCTATCACCAGGTTTTTGCTAACTAATCTGAGAGCAGCAGAATGTAGGGGTAGAGATCCTGATTCCAGTGGTGTGTCACTTACTGGGCTGCCTAGTGTAGGTTTGATACAAGCACTATGTAATCAGCAGTAGATTACCATTAGAGGACCACTTGGCATGCTGTCAGGTAGTTCAGCATATTCATAAGCTCTGTATAACTGCTAGATCTGCAGCAGAGGAAACATTGATTTTATCAAAACGATAGCAAACAGCTCAGTAAGTGACACATCGTTGGAATCAGGGTCTCTGTCTCGACATTATGCTGCTCTCAGATGGGGGAGCAAAAACCTGGTGTCAGATTCCCTTTAAATACTGAGAGCCGTTATTGTACAGACTGCGCCATGTTCAGAAAAATGTTTGCAACAGCTGTCGTAGGAGGTCTCCTGAGCATATCCTTCCAGAAACACTGCCAAGAATTCATTGTACAACTGAGACAAAGTATTGATTTTCCAAACTTGAAGACTATAAGATCCCTAAACCAATATGCACGGCTATGTTATGTCCAGCGCATGTCGTACGACCATAGATTTTGGGTCATTAGTAGTGATGAGTGAGCACTACCATGCTCGGGTGCTCGCTAAGGGCAGTTGGATGCTCAGATTGGCATGACTCAAGCACCCAAGTGTAATGGAAGTCAGGGGGACTCGAGCATTTATCTGCGAAGTGTTGAGTCCCCCCATTATACTCAGGTGCTCAACTCGCTCCCATCCCAGCATCCAGCTTCTGTTAACAAGTACCGAGCTCCCGAGCATGGTAGCACTCACTCATCACTAGACATGAGACCTGAGGCCAGTCTGGAAATCGTGCTCTATACTCAGACCGTGAATGACGAATATGCACACTGCCATACTAAGTATCTGTGCAGGTCTCATATCTCGATATTCATGGACTGCTATGGTCACATGCACTATCTCTGTGTGCCTCTGCATAGAATTAGTTATAGGGAAGTTATTCTTACAAGTTCATAAGGAATGGAAAAATGGATGTAAGACTATGCCCCATGGACTGTCCATGGAGTACGCACCATGCCATGTAGCTGGGGGAAGATGAGACGCAATGTCAGAAAATCGTATTTTACTAAAGGAGCACATGAAAAATCTAGTTAGTGAATTTACATATTGGACATAAATCTATATTAATATATGAATAAAAGGAAAGACTATGAGGACAGATCTGAATAAATGGATCAGCATCTGCCGAAAAATGTTCTGTTTCCACAAACGTAGGTGCAGCTGGATAATGGAGCTGGAAATCTTGATACTTTTTTAAAATTATTATTATTATTATTATTATCATTATTATTACTATTATTATTATACCATTACTAGACCAATCATTTAAATAAATATTATTTTGTTAATAAAATGCATTTCATCAGCTTTTCACACCAAAAATAGGGCTCACACCAAAGTTATAACACTTTTGTTCAATTTTCACTTATCTATCACCAAAACAGCAAAATATTGATCTAACGGCTAAATGTTGACAGGTGATAGTTTTCAGCAGAGTCATAACATCCAAGAAATGGATGACAATAATCACATGTGAGCTGAAATTGAGGAGTTAAAGAAAAAAGAGAGAATAAGGAAAGTGAACTTTTTGCAACAAAGTGCTTGGCAGTATTTAGCCTGTTGCTTTAGCTTGATAGAACGACAAGTCACGGCATACCCTGTCTGATAGAGGTTGTAGATCCAAATATTTACCTGATTTCCACATGGTCTCAACACCAGAAAAGTAATCCAAGGGAATAAATGCAGTGAGCTCGCCATGACGGAGTCCTTGTGTCAGGTCTTCAGAAGTAATATCCCCCAGATGTGACTTTGTGCACTGCTCTAAGTGATTGCACTAAGTAGTCATTGGCCCCTAGGAGATGCAGAGACCTCAGACTGGGACATGTCTCACTCTGCTGTGATAAAAGTCTCCACTTCTCACTTCTCTGATGGGCAGAGAGATCCCAGCAGGTAAATCCAGAAGAACTCAGCCCTTATCCCTCAGTACATGGACTGTTCATCCTGAAGAATGCGAGTCCAGACCCTGACAATGTGTGTTCACCTCCATCCCACCAAATCCAGGGTGGGGAGAAGCCCTCAGTGATGTCATGTTCACTCCTCAAACTTTGTCCTATTCCACAACACTATTTATAACCTCACGTTACAAGCTGTGTTCTGGGTCCTAACACCAGCCTCCCGGAGACAATAGTGCTAGAAGAGAGACGTATAACTGCTCTGTATACTATCATGCTGTACTCTTGTTCTGTTCTACAAGAGTCTAAAAGTGTATAGACAAAAGCTCAGTCAAAAAGCTGCATTATGTACAAGAGCAGGATGTGAAAGTGGAGCTGCAACTTCACAGAAAGTTTGGGAAAGTTTAGGAAATTGAGTATATAGCAAACCCAGCGAAATAATGGTATTAATGATAATGCTCCATTTCAAGGGATAACCATATGATAATAACCTGTACATAGGCTTCTGCTTGTAAGGAAAGGTATCCTGATAATGAGATTATATTAAGTAATGGTTTCTACAAATCCCTAATACATTCCAATTTTTACTACAAATAAACCCTCCTGACACTCGCGCTGAGGAGTAATTTCAGTAAATTTGGTATTATTATGTTCAATCATATTAACAATCATCCGTGTGATGCCATACAGCTCAAGTGTAAAGAAGAGAAAGGAAACAGTTCTGGGTAGTTACAGCGCCCATGTAGATACCTACTGTATCTGCTGCCCAGATATTTCTCCCGTGTGGATGAAAATGGGCTGTCTAAACTGGATAACCCCTTGTAATGGTCTCAAAAGTCTTCTGTGTGTAGAAGAATGTTTCTTGTAGAATTACAATATCATAGTTTATATACACAGTATCATTTTATAACTTTTTTTACCATAACCATACACCCTTTTTCTGAAGCCATGACTCTTTTGTGCCAATTCCTCTTGTCCATTTTACTGAATGATGAAACTTTCCTATTTGTTCACTCTTCCAGTAGTCCAGGTGGTCTCTCGTTATTCCAGTAGCTGTCATGTTGTGACTATAGGTGTCACACCAGGTACAAGAGGTCTCCCATCCAATAGCACCAACAAAGCTGGAACACCTAGGTAGAGTTACCCCGCGGAAAGGGGAAGACCTGAGGGAGTAACGCAACACATAGGGAACACTATGCTATGGTAGACCCTTGAGCTGAGGAGAGGGGAGCGGTATCCCCTACTAACACTCACCAGAGGCTGATCACTGCACTCCCAAACGTCCCTAGATGGGTCCTCCTTACCCCCATGCACCAATCACGTGCCTAGGCCCTCGCTGGCCCTGAACTCACCCTAACAAGTGGGGGCCAGCAAGACGCTAGGCTCACCACTATAATAAAACAACATGATGTAGATAAGACCAACAGGTGAGGAAAGACACAATGAAAAGCACTTCTTGTTTTTTTCAGTTTGAAGCTTCACAGCTGCAATAGAAAAACATCATGAGCTCCAGTAACATGGTCAGCTAAGGTATGCACTATAGCCGACATAGGGAGGAGTGAGGAGTGGATATTTATAGCAGAATGGAGTCGCTGTAGCTGAGGTTATAACTACCTGTTAGGTTACTGGAAAGCAATGAACCTTTAGCCTCTTCAGTACCAGATAGAATTAAATATGCTCCAACTCAGGGTAAATGATGAGCGAGTACTAAAGTGTATCTGCGATCCACAATACGCTGTGATCTAGGGATCACATCAGGCTATGATGCACTTGTGATAGTAGCCTTTCGTATACCTCTCCAGAAAAGTTGGAAAATGCGCTCTAATGCACCAGTTACATATATCAAAATGGATTACAGTGATACATTTACTCTTCCATCTATACATAAACTTAGTTTGTGCCACAGTTTGGATGCATGGTGCTACATTTTAAGTCATACACTCCCATTCAGGCAATTCACTGCCCCTTTCTACAAGACCTCTCCCCTTTGTTGAGCAAACAGGAAAAAGTTTCTAAAATATATATGTATTGCAAATATAATAATGGCTATTTTTGAGCACATACATTATGTTATACTATAACATATTGTTTAATTAGACAAAGTGTACATGGTTACAAAATCATACAAAACCATTTTCTGTGACGTTGCAGCGACGTCCCGTCGCTGTCGCTGTGTGTGACATCCAGCAACGAGCTGGCCCCTGCTGTGAGGTCGTTGCTCATTGCTGAATGTCCTGCTTCATTTTTTCATCGTCGCTCTCCCGCTGTGATGCACAGATCGCTGTGTGTGACAGCGAGAGAGCGACGAAATGAAGCGAGCAGGGAGCAGGAGCCGGCGTCTGGCAGCGGCGGAAAGCTGTAACCACTGTAAACATCTGGTAACCAAGGGAAGACCTTTCCCTGGTTACCCGATATTTACCTTCGTTACCAGCCTCCGCCGCTCTTGCTGCTAGTGCCGGCTCCTGCTCTGTGCACATGTAGCTGCAGTACACATCGGGTTAATTAACCCGATGTGTACTGTAGCTAGGAGAGCAAGGAGCCAGCGCTAAGCAGTGTGCGCGGCTCCCTGCTCTCTGCACTGACATGTAGCTGCAGTACACATCGGGTTAATTAACCCGATGTGTACTGTAGCTAGGAGAGCAAGGAGCCAGCGCTAAGCAGTGTGCGTGGCTCCCTGCTCTCTGCACTGTGACATGTAGCTGCAGTACACATCGGGTTAACCCGATGTGTACTGTAGCTAAGAGAGCAAGGAGCCAGCGCAGTGTGCGCGGCTCCCTGCTCTCTGCACATGTAGCGACGTTATGATCGCTGCTGCGTTGCTGTGTTTAACAGCTAAGCAGCGATCATAACAGCGACTTACAAGGTCGGTGCTACGTCACAGAAAATGGTGACGTAACAGCGACGTCGTTGTCGCTGTCATTTAGTGTGACCCCAGCTTAAGGGTTTCTGTGTGTTTGTCTTGAACATACGGACAGACAATAACAGAAACCTTATGATTTACCTAGCTCAAATACCTGATGTGTATTCTTGGGAGATTTGAAGTCTATGGGTTAATTACCCCATTGTCTGATGTGTGTTCTATCTCTACTTGATCTATGTTCAAAGACTGGCCATCAAAGGGCATGGGTCAGTGAGAAATACAACACATTGACGTTAAGGCTTGTAATATTGTTCAAGCCTCTATAAGATCAGCTGAAGTATAGCAAAGACAGAAACTCGTTTTTTGCTGCTCTGTGAGACGTCCAGGAGTTCTCTGTCTATGTCATGCTTCTCTGACTGTAGTTCCAGACAGATGATGTTCCAAAACTCCTTGGTGATGTAAGTATTTAACTGTACTTAACCTTTGTATGTTCAATATACAAAAGTGTACGCAATATCATACTTTTCCTTTACGTTTGTAATTCATATTAACCTTTATAATAAAATTACTTAATTGCCTTCTTTAAAGCCATATCTGAACCTTAGTGCTAAAAATATAGCAAAACAACATACAAAATAAATTTCAATGTATTTGACAGTTTTTTGAAGTAAATTAAGATGCATTAAATCTAAATTTGGATGCATTTGGATTAGTAAATTGTAAGTAATGCTTTATATTATTTACTGTGTGGACCAAAGAGAAACAGCAATTTTTAGAGAAAGACTGGACTTACCCAACAGTTCAGATGGAGGAGGTAAACAAGGCACTGCTTTTTTTAATAAACGTGAGACGTTTTTGCTTCAGTTTTCAATTAATTTATATTATTAGAATTTTCCACAATAACATTTATCAGAGTCTCCCAATCTAACGGGATAAAAGGACTTATTCTTAATGCAGCTTTGTGCCTGCAGCCTTATAGGATAATATAGATAAGGGTGTTTTATTTTTGTTAAAAGGAAGCTGTGTTTGTAATACTTGTTGTATTCAGAAGTAATTTCTGATCCATTGATTGAAGTAATGACCATGAGTTTCCTAGGGCAGTCCTGGCTTTTCAGTCTGAGAAAACAATATCAAAATGGATATTTTCCTGCAATTGAAAAGTGTAAATTAACTGTACAGTTGCCAGCTTTGGTGTTCATGTTAAAATTGTCCCCCAAAATGCTACATTCAAAACATTCAGAGCTGAGCTAGGCTTTCCTTCATTTCCTTCAAAAAGATGGAGAATCTTAGGGGCACTTTGCACACTACGACATCGCAAGCCGATGCTGCGATGCCATGCGCGATAGTCCCCGCCCCCATCGCAGCTGCGATATCATGGTGATAGCTGCCGTAGCGAACATTATCGCTACGCCAGCTTCACATGCACTCACCTGCCCTGCGACATCGCTCTGGCCGGCGAACCGCCTCCTTATTAAGGGGGCGGGTTGTGCGGCGTCATAGCGACGTCACACGGCAGGCGGCCAATAGAAACAGAGGGGTGGAGATGAGCGGGACGTAAGCATCCGGCCTCCTTCCTTCCGCATAGCCGGCGTGAGCCGCAGGACGCAGATAGGAGATGTTCCTCGCTCCTGTGGCTTCATACACAGCGATGTGTGCTGCCGCAGGAATGAGGAACAACATCATAACATCTGTATTTCACAATTCATGGAAATGACCGAGGCTACACCAATGATACGATTACGACGCTTTTGCGCTTGTTAATCCTATCATAAAGGATTTACACACTAAGATATCGCATGTGACACCGGATGTGCGTCACTTTCAATTTGACCCCATCAACATCGCACTTGCGATGTCGTAGTGTGCAAATTGCCCCTTAGAGTAGACAAAAATGTAGAATTGGTGGAGAAAGGTCAAACTAGATGGACCTAGGTCTTTTTTCAACAAATGTAACTATGTAACAATGGTGCGATAGACATCTTTAATTGAAACTACAGTCAGATGTACAAAGCACCAGAAAAAATGTTTGTGCTCCAACATACTCCGAAGCTGTGGAACTGAACCACTGTGGGAATTTCCGTCTATCACACGGGATGTGCCAAAATCACTATGAAATCCGAAATCCCTCCCAATCTGAATCATCGTGAATCACCAAGCGCCTGCTTCTACCATTTGCCTTACCCAACCAGACAGTTCATAGATGGGCTGCACCAAACGTCAAGTGAATCTTCCCTAAAAAAGTCCTCCATCTCATACCACCTCAATGCCCCACTAACAGTCTATCTACAGGGCAGCTCAGTCCAAATCTATAGGGCATGGGCAATGCTTTACCAGGAAACACTTTTTAGGCATGCTAATGTGAATCACTTATAATAGAAGAAATATAGATACCTTACGCACCATGCAAACTCTCACCCACCACTCACTTCCTTTCTCCTTGTAACGCTCGCCGTTGGAGATGGTAAGGCGGCGAGCAGAAGTGGACTCACTGGACCACAGGGGGGACCTGAGCTTATTCTTTATTGGGAGTGGCTTGACTAAGTATTCACCACGAGGCAGATGTCAGGTACCACTACCAGGGCAGTGACTGGCACTGTGGCAGCTGACCCCAAGGTCAAGAACGGACACAGGTGCAGACAGGCAGAGTCTCTACTGTAGACAGGAACTACCAGGACAGCTGAAGCAGATAGAATGGCGCCAATGGACAGAGTCACTAGTGTAGAAGGTGCAGCCAGGACGGCTGAGGCTGATAGTATGGCCAGGATGGACAGGAACCGGAGTACCGACGAGGCCAGAGAACAGTAATAGGACACTGAACACTGACACAGGGATGCACAGTGGACGAGGGACATGACAACTAGCTGGCTAGGGCACAGACCACTAACTAACCACATTGATCAGGCACCTCCCCTAGTGGGATTGTGCCTTAAGTAGCCAGTGCCTCTCAGCCACAGGCTGAGAGACACTTCCAGCAAATGGCGAGCTGCCCCTTTAAGAGAATGTCAGCGGTACACACACACACCCTAGGTGCACTCCCGGAGGATCTGTGCAGAAAGGGAGCAGGAAGCAGGGGAGTCCCACGTGCAGGACCTCAGGGAAGCCAGGCAAGGCAGTGCGGGCTGGCCATGGTGATGAACCGACGTCCCTGCAGGGAGGAGAGTGAGTGGTTCAGGTGCTACACTCCTGCTAACAGGGAACTTTTCAGTATGTTTTTGTATATGAATAGTGCAATGGCTGTATAGACACTAATCCCTGATAAATCTTATTCCTGTTTTGTAGCATACCATGTCCAGGGACGTGGAAGAAGAAGTGCTGCATTGGCATTGGCATGATGCAGTGATCTTCCAGTCTGATTTGCATGAGGCTTCTACGCTAGGTTTTTCATGACTGATATTTCAGATCTCAACAAAAAGTGTATCATTTTTGTTTGAAGACAAACACCTAAACAACCATATGCCATATGTAAAAACATGTTGACATTTCCCCTTAAAGAGGGCTGGAGAGGGTATAACTTACTGATTGTTGGACATGTGATCAGTTGTGACTCTCACAAGCCTAAGAACGGAGCTCCACAACACTCCATCTAAATGGAATGGCAATTGAGCTTGTGCACCTCCACTTTTTCGTCTATGGGATTTCCAGAGACAGCTGAGTACATAAGTTGGCTATTTCCAGCATTCCAGCAGGCTAATAGACAATTAATGGAGACGTGTGCATGTTTGATGTCCAAAGCACTCTGCATAGCATCATCCTTGGAATCAGAGGAGGTCCCAATAGTCTTTGGAGAATGGATACCTTGGAGTTGTGGGACAAAATCTCTCCCCCTATCAACTCACTGCCATGGCAATCAGATCTGAAAGTGTGGTGTCAGTGTTAAGCTCTAATGTTACACTCCTCCTCCCAGCCTGACAACTCACTTCATTGCTTAGCAGCACCAAATGAGATGCTTAATCACCGGATTTGATACTGAATCACCTAACATGATGTACTGGTGCCATCTTTCACCCAACCCTATCTGTGCCAAAGTACCTGCCCAGGTTGCCTCTTTTCCATTAAAAGACCTTCGTTTGAACACTATACTGATGTCAGTGGAGTATAGTAAATCCCTAGATTTTGTATGTAGTCCTTTCTTTCTTTTCAATATAGTATAAAATATAGTACTTATAATAATTAATATTTCTCCTAATGATGAAAGTAGGGGAAAAACTTGGATACTATTTTGTTTTTGAAAGCTTAGATGCGTATGTGAAAAATCAGACCGAGTTGCTTGTCCACCTTAAATATGTCCTAATACTGTAATAAAAAGATTTTCATGAGCAATTTTAGTCCTTAAGATGTAAAAGATATAACAAGAATTCTAGCTTTTTACTATCGTGTTTCCCCAAAAATACCCCAAAATAATAAATTAAGGAATATTTAGTATTTTCAACGTAAGTCTTAAATATAAGCTCCACCCTGAAAATAAGCCCTATCACGGTTCAATAATGAAGTGTCCATGCAGCTAAAAAGGTTAAAGAATACTGCAGGACACTTCATTATAGAAAGCAGACACCCCCAGAAGAGAAGAACAGAGGACCCCGCAATCATACTAACCAGATTCTGAACGGGAGGACCTGCAGTAGAACACATTAAGGACGTGCAGTGGAACGCACACACATCAGATTTCACACCCACACACATCAGAGCACACACATGATGACACATCAGATTGCACACACACACTCATCACATCCAGTAATCTGAAGCAGGCGAGGACCGCCTGGAGCATACCTGATGGGAGCACCCACCGAAGATCGCAAGAGGATACCTGCGACGCAGACGCACGGGGTATGGTAAGTATGATTCTCATGGGAAGGAGGGGTTTGCATTTCTTGGGGGGTAAACTTTCCCCCATCTGTGTTTCCCCGGGAATAAGTCCTACTACGAAAATAAGCCCTAACGCATTTTTCGGGGTAAAAAAATAAGATATCATCTTATTTTCAAGGAAACACGGTAGTTAGCACTTCTTCAGAAGTCAAACTGTTTCTCAAACGCCACTGACAGGTAGCTACTTTGTAAGTCAAAGTTCAATTTGTGAAAAAGTTTTGAATTGTGACAACAGATTTTAGTCTAACAGCCATTTATGGACAGCGTTTTCACGGCCTTGTATTTTAATGATTTAGACAAGGTAGTAGTTGGCTGTTTACAGATGAGGGTCTCTTACTATGGAATTGGCTATAATCACTAGCCACGATTTAAAGAATTCTAAAGGGTTGGGCGTTGACTTAAGCCAGCTTTACACCTTACAATTAGGTGTGCAATCTCGTATGCGATGTGACACGCCCAGGTTGCATGCGGGATCTTATGAGATTGCACGTAGGTCGTTCATTTATAATCAAAATTTTCTGGGTAACAGATGGGGTATTAGGTGAAAATAATCTAAGGCCACTCCACAAAAGCATATATGTAAAGGAGAAGAAAAGGAGTGCTAGAAGGCCAAACATAATATCAATAAATATCAACCATAGCCTTGTAGTATCAAAAATGTATAAACAAGTTTATTTTTAACATTTAATTCGGACAATGGTAAAATCACAAAAAGTAGAAAAAAGGCATAATGTGCAGGAAATTAGTCCCAGAAAAACATTCCCATAATAGGTGGACATCTGCCCAAAGGTAGGTATTTAGGCACAAAAATGGGCAAGCAGCACTCTAGGATTATCATAAGAGGACAAAGTCCTCACACAAAAACAATTTAGCCAAAGCTGCTTACCCATTCAATAAAGTGCAAGTACTGGATCAGTGCCAGGGCAGGGGTCCAAGTGACAGTGGGAGAAGCCCCAACGCGTTTCGCTGCGTTGCTTCCTCGGGGGGCAATGTGTAAGTACGATGTGGCCAGAGGTCCCTAAATACACCCGTTCATTTACCGGAGATAGCCGCCATCTGAGCCGCATGTGTCGCGTCAGCGCTCCCCGTCCGCCTCTCACTTCCGGGTCTCGTTAGCGGAAGTGACGCTACTGCAGCGTCCACTCCCACCACATCCGAGCCCTTCAGTGTGGGCGGAAACAGGGAGCGGCAAGAGACATGCGCCGCGGCCATCTCACATAAGGGCAGGAGAGAGGGCGTCCCCAAACTCCCCGTACCACACTACAAGTAAATAAGGTATCATAGTGCTGCCGCCGGTCCTCCCCATTTGACAGAGCAGTCGCAGTTGGGGATTCAAAAAACCCCCCCGATGCCGATATAAGACTACAGTAGAAATGATACTAAAGGCATCAGGTATCCACTGATCTGTCAATCTGTACACCGGACCGGCAGCAGCACCACTGTATTAACGAGTGCATAGGGGAATCAATGTAAATTTCACAGAAGTGTATGAGTACACTCAAATATAGGGGATAAATCATAACAATTTTACATAGACAACACTGTACTCAGTACAAGTATAAAAAAATCATGTTATCCATGTTATGTCATATTCCTGGAGGACTCATTTCGGTATAGTGGAATTCCATAGTATGGGCCACAAAGGAAAATATGGATACTAAGAAATAAGAAAAAAGAAAGGGAAAATAATTAAAATCACTTAAAAACAATCCACATATGAAAACACATATGGAATGCCCCCAGAGAGACAGAATACACAATAATTATAAAAATGGGGAGAAGCTGAGTTTCTCGTTAAGGCCCTTGGGTGCCATGGTCCCAAGACGGACAATCCAAGCACATTCTCTTTGTGCCAATATTTTACCATAATCATCACCCCTCATCCCAAGGTGCACCACATCAATGCCCCTCACCCTAAAAAGGGTCGGGTCACATCCGTGTTCCACCTTGTGATGACGGGGTAGGGTGGTCAAAGAAGGGTCATCCAAGTCCAGCTCAGACGCTGCAGAGATATTCCTGACATGTTCACGTGTTCGTAAACGTAGTTCACGTGTGGTAAGTCCTATATAAATGAGATTACACCCGCAGGTGGCATAATAAACCACATTACTTGTACGGCAAGTAATGTGGTGGCGAATCTCATATTCTCGACTGCCATCGGCAGAAGAGAAAGTAGTTGCCCTCATCATATTGCGGCAGGCAATACAATTGCCACAAGGAAAAAATCCATGTCGTGGCTCACCTACGCCAAAAAGGCGAGGTACCCTAGCCACGTAGTGGCTATTAACTAAAGAGTCTCGTAGATTGGAGGCCCTCCTTGCTGTCATGGGTGGATTTGGTGGTAAGGTTGCCCCAATAGAAGATTCCGTCTTAAGAATATCCCAATGGCGTTTTAGGATTGTACGCATATCCTGCCAATTACCATTATACGTAGATATAAAACGAGCAACAGGAGTAGTCTCCACTTTCCTTTTGGAAACAAGTAGTTCATTCTGTGGTGTACCACGGGCCCGCCGATATCCCCTGCGCACACTCCTCCCACTGTATCCCCTAGATAGGAATCTCTCCCGAAGATCCTTAGCCTGCTCCTCAAACAAATCTTCATTGGAGCAAACTCGTTTGATTCGTAAGTATTGACCAGTTGGTATCGCTGAGATTGTGGAGGGAGTGTGCGCAGAGGACGCATGAAGGAGACTGTTGACTGAAGTCTCCTTGCGGTATATGGTGGTTTGGATTGAGCGGTCAGGATGCACAGAGACACGAATGTCCAAAAAATCAATAACTGTGATATGACACTTTGATGTTAATTTAATATTATAACTGTTGGAGTTCAAATCTGAAATAAACTGTGAAAACTCATAATCAGTGCCCTTCCAAAAAATCAAAATGTCATAAATAAAACGGAGCCAGCACTGCGCCTGAGACGCGGCGGGCACGCCCTCGCCGAAAATCTCCCTCTCCCAGTAGCCTAGGAAGAGGTTTGCGTACGAAGGCGCGCACGCCGCGCCCATCGCAGTGCCGCACTCCTGTAAAAAGAAACGATCCTTGAAAAGAAAATAATTATGTGTTAAAATGAAAGAAAGCAATTCCAAAATTAATTCGATCATCCGTGCATCCAGACCGCTCATCTCCAGAAAAAACTTTGTTGCTTGAAGTCCAAACTCATGTTTGATAGATGAATACAGGGACTCAACGTCCACAGTGGCCAGGATAACGCCAGGATCCACAAAGATCCCATCGATCTGCCTCAGGACGTCAGTGGAGTCCCCGACATAGGAGGGCAAAGTCTGAACCAGCGGATGCAGATAAAATTCAATAAATCTGCACACCGGTTCAGACAGCCCCCCAATGCCGGAGACTATCGGACGCCCCGGGGGGACCAGGGGATCTTTGTGGATTTTAAGGAGTAGATAAAAGTCGGGATTTTGGGATCCTTGGCTAATAAGCCCTCCATAACCTTTTTGGGGATCAAACCCAATTGAAAGGCCCGATCTACTATCTCAAAAAGAGTAGCCATGAATTTATCAGTTGGATTAGACGTCAGGATGGAGTAGGACGATCTATCCCTCAGGTGCCTGAAGGCTTCCCGCTCATACATTTTAACAGGCCATACAACCACATTCCCCCCTTTGTCCGCAGGTTTAATAACAATATCAGGCAGGGACCTTAGCTCCCTCAGAGCGTTCCTCTGATCAGAAGTCAGGTTATCCCTGCCCGATCTCCTATCCTCCAGTGCTTTGAAGTCACCGGCGACCAATTTGTGGAATATATCCACCGCAGGACAAAGTGAAAATGGGGGGAATGTGGTTGATCGTGGACAGATGGAATAGGGAATTTTACCTCCAGATGTCGAGGGAAGAGCATCATCCAGCTCCTCTGATGTCTCCACAGTATCCATTGTAGATGTTTCCAACCGATTTCCCCATGTCTCCTTTTGTGCATGTAATTTTTGGAGGACCAATTTCCGCGAAAATAGATTCAGATCTTTTAGTGCTGTAAAATAATCAAATTTTGTGTTAGGCACAAAAGACAATCCCAGCTCCAGAACCTCCATCTGTGATTTAGATAGTGAAATATCAGAGAGATTAATCACCTCGAGATTATTATTCTTATTTTTACTTTTTTTCTCAACTGGTTCAGGAGGAGTGATCTTCCTCTTTGAAGAGGTCGGACCCACTGATTTGGTTTTAGTATTAACCCATCTGCCAGTCAAAGGGGTCACAAATCCCCTTTTAGATAGAAGATCCTCATCCACAGAGGAGAGAGAGGAAGCTGAGAGAGATTTCGAGTGGTCCAGGTTTACCATCATTTTCTTTTTCCTATTATTTTTCTGGGGATGTTTCCACCTATACACGGAACCACTCCTAAAGTCCCCCGAGTCCCTCTTGTATTTCTTAGTTTTTACATCTATAATCTCCTTTTCCCATTTGGAAAAGGATTTCTCCAACTCCTCATTTAGTTTTATCAGAGAGTCATCAGATAGTTTAGAGGACAAATCCTTTTTCAGTTCCTCGATCCCACCATCTAATTGGACGAGTGTTTCCTCATTAATTCTGATGAAGAGGTTCATAAAACCTCTGGAACAGTTGGTCGCAAGTTCCTCCCATTCCCTTCTAATCCCATCATTCTCAACATTGAAGGACGGGAACACCTGGATCCGCAATCCCCTGGGTATAAGACCCTTGGTTAGATATCTCTCCATGAACGCCTTGTTCCACCACACCCGTGTCTTTTGGTTCAACGAGAACTTCAGCTTCTCCACCAACGTGTCTGTCTCTCTAGAATTATGCGTCACAACATTTTCTGGGTCATCATTAAAAACCTGCTCCAGTTTATTTTGCCACGTGCTCTCACGTGCCGTGTCCATCTGTCCCATAGAATAAGCTGTGGAAATACACAGTGAAACAATTATAATCAAAATTTTCTGGGTAACAGATGGGGTATTAGGTGAAAATAATCTAAGGCCACTCCACAAAAGCATATATGTAAAGGAGAAGAAAAGGAGTGCTAGAAGGCCAAACATAATATCAATAAATATCAACCATAGCCTTGTAGTATCAAAAATGTATAAACAAGTTTATTTTTAACATTTAATTCGGACAATGGTAAAATCACAAAAAGTAGAAAAAAGGCATAATGTGCAGGAAATTAGTCCCAGAAAAACATTCCCATAATAGGTGGACATCTGCCCAAAGGTAGGTATTTAGGCACAAAAATGGGCAAGCAGCACTCTAGGATTATCATAAGAGGACAAAGTCCTCACACAAAAACAATTTAGCCAAAGCTGCTTACCCATTCAATAAAGTGCAAGTACTGGATCAGTGCCAGGGCAGGGGTCCAAGTGACAGTGGGAGAAGCCCCAACGCGTTTCGCTGCGTTGCTTCCTCGGGGGGCAATGTGTAAGTACGATGTGGCCAGAGGTCCCTAAATACACCCGTTTATTTACCGGAGATAGCCGCCATCTGAGCCGCATGTGTCGCGTCAGCGCTCCCCGTCCGCCTCTCACTTCCGGGTCTCGTTAGCGGAAGTGACGCTACTGCAGCGTCCACTCCCACCACATCCGAGCCCTTCAGTGTGGGCGGAAACAGGGAGCGGCAAGAGACATGCGCCGCGGCCATCTCACATAAGGGCAGGAGAGAGGGCGTCCCCAAACTCCCCGTACCACACTACAAGTAAATAAGGTATCATAGTGCTGCCGCTGGTCCTCCCCATTTGACAGAGCAGTCGCAGTGTGGTACGGGGAGTTTGGGGACGCCCTCTCTCCTGCCCTTATGTGAGATGGCCGCGGCGCATGTCTCTTGCCGCTCCCTGTTTCCGCCCACACTGAAGGGCTCGGATGTTGTGGGAGTGGACGCTGCAGTAGCGTCACTTCCGCTAACGAGACCCGGAAGTGAGAGGCGGACGGGGAGCGCTGACGCGACACATGCGGCTCAGATGGCGGCTATCTCCGGTAAATGAACGGGTGTATTTGTCACGCTCCCCGGGTCCCCTGTGCTGCCCTCCGGCTCACCTGTCACGCTCCCCGGGTCCCCCGTCTCGCTTCCCGGTTCCTTGGTCCGGTTACCGCCGCTCCCCGCTCTCCAGCACCCCTTGCCAGCGCGTCCCCAGCGTCCTGGTCCCCGCACCCGGCGTCCGTCGGCTTCACAGCCCCATCCTGGCCCTGCTGCTTCCTCCTCGCAGCTTCCTGCTCTGGCTTCTGGCACTCGGGCCAAGCGCATGCGCATTAGGGCGCGCGCGGTCATTGACCCTTTCTTAAAGGGCCAGCGTCCATTAACAGGAAATGATGCAAAACAGGTACAGGGTATAAAGGGGGTTTATGTCCAAGGGGGCGGGGCCTGATCTTCGTGCTTCTTAAGCTAGGAGTCAGGTCTCCTGGTGTATATGTGTATATACTCACCTATCTCTCTTGTAGAGCCGTGCCTGCCTCGCCATCCGGTCCAGACCGAATCCCGAACCCCGAACGCAGTCCATCTGCCATCCTGACAGTCCGTACCATCTCGGATCCCTGCGGTGACCTGTCATCTCGCTCCAAAGGTTCCAGACCCCGCCTGACATCTTCTCGGCTTCCGAACCTGAGCTGCGTCAACCGGACTACCACCAGTGACTCCGTAGTCCCAGGGACTTCTCCGTTATACTCCTGTGCACGGACTGTTCTGCTGCCTATAGTGCTCCAGCTACCGGACCCCTTACCACCATCTAGGAGTTCGGCCCAGTGGATCCACCTCCTGGGTCTGCCCGTCCACCTGGCCCTGACAGTAAGATCAGGCCATGGATCCCGCTGCAGCACTAGCAGCCGTACAGGAGGAACTCCAACGCCAGCGTGAGACTCAGACCCGCATGCTGCAATTTATGTCTTCTGTGGACGCCCGCCTGAACACGCTACAAGCGGCAGTCACGTCTTCAGCATCCCGGGCCTCCACTAGTCAAGCCACGGCTCCAGCTCCCGTGGCGACTTCTTCAGATACTTCCAGACTTCGTTTGGCCTCACCACCCCGGTACGCCGGAGACCCCAAGACCTGCAGGGGATTCTTAAACCAATGCTCCCTCCATTTCACGCAGCTGCCGCATTTGTTTGCCTCTGATCAAGCCAAGGTCGCCTTCATCATGTCCCATCTAGAGGGTGAGGCACTGGCGTGGATGAACCCCTTGTGGGAGAAGGGGGATCCTGTGACCACGAACATCCAGGACTTCCTGCAGGCATTCCGTGGCACCTTTGATGAGCCCGGACGCGCCTCCGCGTCTGCTTCGTCTCTTCTCCGGCTGCGTCAGGGGACTCTGACGGTGGGCCAATACGCAATCCGGTTTCGCACCTTGGCTTCGGAACTCGGGTGGAACAACGAGGCCCTAACCGCCGCCTTCTGGGAAGGACTCTCGGGGCGAATTAAAGATGAGCTGGCGGGTCGTGACGTACCGACCACCCTGGATGCCCTGATTACCCTAGCGACTCGAGTGGACATCCGCTTTCAGGAGCGATTCAAGGAAGTGTCCCGTGAGAGACGACCGGGACGGCATTCCTCTCCTCCGCAGAAGCCCGTCGTACTTCAGTCTTCGACAGCTGGGGTCCCCGTCCACGAGCCCATGCAGATCGACAGAGTGCGGCAGTCTGAACAACGTAGAGCTGAGCGGCTCGCCAAGGGCCTCTGCTTTTACTGCGGAGAGGACACATACCTGCTACGCTCCTGTCCTGAGAGGCCGGGAAACTCCAAAGCCTAGGGTTGGTAGGAGAGGCCACCCTAGGTGCTGGGACTCTCTCAGACCCGGTTACATGGACTGTGCAAGTGACAACGGGAGAGACGCGGTTCACGGCTGAGGCATACCTCGATTCCGGGGCAGCAGGCAATTTCATCCAGCAGGCCACGGTGGACAAGTACCAGGTGCCTGTTACTCCACTTGACAAGCCCCTCGTGATTGCCTCTGTGGATGGGAGACCCCTCTCTGACACCATCTCCTGGATCACCAAGCCGGTGGAACTGCGTATCGGTGCCCTGCACACCGAGAACATCGCTCTCTACGTCCTCCCACACATGTCCCATCAAATCCTGCTGGGACTTCCCTGGTTGCGGACACACGAACCATCAGTCAGCTGGGGCACTGGCGAAATCACCCGATGGGGCTCTTCGTGCCATGAGAAGTGCCTGAAGACCATACAACCCATCCGACGACCTCCGGTTCCAGAGAACCTACCGGGGCTGCCCTCGGCCTATTGGTCCTTTGCAGACGTCTTTGATAAAAAGGAATCCGAGGTACTTCCGCCACATCGTCCCTACGATTGTGCCATCGACCTGCTCCCTGGAACTACACCACCTCGAGGACGGATATATCAATTATCTCCAGCCGAAACAAGGGCCATGTCTACTTACATCACAGAGAGCCTGGCAAGGGGATTCATCCGGAGATCCTCCTCTCCTGCTGGAGCAGGTTTCTTCTTTGTCAAGAAGAAAGAGGGCGACTTACGCCCATGCATAGACTACCGGGGTTTGAATCAAATCACCGTAAAAAACAAGTACCCTCTGCCGCTCATCCCTGAATTGTTTGACCGGCTTAGAGGAGCTCGTGTGTTCACCAAGCTGGATCTTCGGGGTGCTTACAATCTGGTCCGCATCCGCTCTGGGGACGAATGGAAGACCGCGTTCAACACTCGCGATGGGCACTATGAATACTGCGTGATGCCCTTCAGCCTGTGTAACGCCGCAGCCGTCTTTCAAGAACTGGTGAACGACGTCTTCCGGGACCTTCTTTACCTCTGTGTGGTAGTATATCTGGATGACATCCTTGTCTTCTCTCCGGACCTCCAGACCCACAGAGAGAACGTGCAGCTGGTTCTACAAAGACTGAGAGAGAATCGTCTGTACGCGAAGTATGAGAAGTGTGTCTTTGAGCAGTCTTCTCTCCCCTTCCTGGGGTACATCATCTCTGATACCGGACTGCAGATGGATCCAAAGAAGGTCTCCTCCATTCTCAACTGGCCTCCTCCTTCTGGACTGAAGGCAATCCAACGCTTCCTGGGATTCGCCAACTACTACTGCCAGTTCATCCCTCACTTCTCGGCTCTGACTGCTCCTCTCTCCGCTTTGACCAAGAAGGAGGCTAATCCAAAGGACTGGTCACCTGCGGCCGACGCCGCGTTTGGCTCACTGAAGCGGGCATTTGCCTCCTCTCCTGTACTTCACCGTCCGGAGTTAAACCGCCAGTTCACCTTGGAGGTGGATGCCTCCTCCTCAGGAGCCGGAGCAGTGCTCATGCAGAAATCCTCCTCCGGGAAGATGGTGACTTGCGGATTCTTCTCCAAGAGCTTCTCAGCGCCTGAACGCAACTACACCATCGGTGACCGAGAGCTCTTGGCAGTCAAACTGGCTCTGGAGGAATGGCGCTACCTTCTGGAAGGAGCAGTGTACCCCGTAATCATTTACACGGACCACAAGAACCTGGAATACCTGCGGTCTGCTCAGCGACTGAACCCACGGCAAGCCAGGTGGTCCTTATTCTTTGCCAGGTTTGATTTCCAGCTCCATTTCCGACCCGCGGACAAGAATGTACGCGCTGATGCCTTGTCCAGGTCTTTCATGCCCATGGAGCAGGAGGAGGAGACTACCCAACCCATCATCTGTCCTAGCAAAATCATTCCGGTGGCCCCTGTCACCCTGGCCCAGATACCGCCCGGGAAGACCTATGTCTCTGAGACAGACAGGCAAAAAGTGTTACACTGGGGTCATGCCTCGAAAACAGCCGGTCATGCTGGTCAGAAGAGAACATGGGGTGCGATTGTACGCCATTACTGGTGGCCATCCCTTCGCACGGACGTCGCTGCTTTTGTCTCTGCCTGCTCCTCTTGTGCCAGGAACAAGACGCCCAAACACCTGCCATATGGCCGTCTTCTGCCTCTGCCGATACCTTCAGTTCCGTGGCAACACATAGCGATGGACTTTATTACAGACTTGCCATTGTCCTCCGGACACACAGTCATATGGGTCGTGGTGGATCGATTCTCTAAAATGGCTCATTTCGTCCCTATGGCTGGATTGCCCTCTGCTCAGGAACTCGCGGACGCCTACATACATCACATCTTCCGCTTGCATGGCTTTCCATCTCACATCGTATCCGATAGAGGAACTCAGTTCACCTCCCGCTTCTGGAGGGCTCTCTGCAACCATCTGGGAGTGACTCTGGACTTTTCATCTGCATACCATCCTCAGTCTAATGGCCAAGTGGAGAGGGTCAATCAAATATTGACCTCTTTCTTACGTCACTATGTCAACGCCCATCACGACGACTGGTCCACGCTTCTTCCTTGGGCTGAATTCTCCCATAACCACCACGTCAGTGAGTCCTCCTCCAGCTCTCCCTTCCATGTCGTTTACGGACTTCAGCCCTCCGTCCCATTGCCTGTATCCCCTTCTTCGGATGTCCCTGCTGCTGATACTGTAGCCCGTGACTTTGCAACCATTTGGGACTCTGTCAAGGCGTCCCTTGGGCGTGCTTCCCTGCGGATGAAAAGACACGCAGACAAGAGACGTCTGGATCCTCCGTGTTTCTCTCCTGGAGATCTAGTCTGGCTTGCATCCAAGTACGTCCGATTGAAGATACCATCCTACAAGCTGGGTCCTCGCTACATCGGGCCGTTTAAAGTCCTCAACAAGATCAATGAGGTCTCCTACAAGCTACAGCTCCCGGCCACGATGAGGATACCCAACTCATTCCACGTCTCCCTGCTCAAGCCGGTTGTCCTGGGTCCCTTCTCCGCTGCTGCCAGTTCGGCTCCTCCTCCTACAGCCGATGACGACATCTATGCGGTAAGGGATATCGTGGCCATGAATACCGTACGGGGTCGACAGTTCATCCTGGTGGACTGGGCAGGGTATGGTCCTGAGGATAGGTCCTGGGAGCCCCGGGAGAATGTGGGTACTCCGCTGATCCGTGCCTTCCTGTCCCGGTTGCGGGGAGGGGGGCGTGGGGGGGGGGGTACTGTCACGCTCCCCGGGTCCCCTGTGCTGCCCTCCGGCTCACCTGTCACGCTCCCCGGGTCCCCCGTCTCGCTTCCCGGTTCCTTGGTCCGGTTACCGCCGCTCCCCGTTCTCCAGCACTCCTTGCCAGCGCGTCCCCAGCGTCCTGGTCCCCGCACCCGGCGTCCGTCGGCTTCACAGCCCCATCCTGGCCCTGCTGCTTCCTCCTCGCAGCTTCCTGCTCTGGCTTCTGGCACTCGGGCCGCGCGCATGCGCATTAGGGCGCGCGCGCGGTCATTGACCCTTTCTTAAAGGGCCAGCGTCCATTAACAGGAAATGATGCAAAACAGGTACAGGGTATAAAGGGGGTTTATGTCCAAGGGGGCGGGGCCTGATCTTCGTGTTTCTTAAGCTAGGAGTCAGGTCTCCTGGTGTATATGTGTATATACTCACCTATCTCTCTTGTAGAGCCGTGCCTGCCTCGCCATCCGGTCCAGACCGAATCCCGAACCCCGAACGCAGTCCATCTGCCATCCTGACAGTCCGTACCATCTCGGATCCCTGCGGTGACCTGTCATCTCGCTCCAAAGGTTCCGGACCCCGCCTGACATCTTCTCGGCTTCCGAACCTGAGCTGCGTCACCCGGACTACCACCAGTGACTCCGTAGTCCCAGGGACTTCTCCGTTATACTCCTGTGCACGGACTGTTCTGCTGCCTATAGTGCTCCAGCTACCGGACCCCTTACCACCAACTAGGAGTTCGGCCCAGTGGATCCACCTCCTGGGTCTGCCCGTCCACCTGGCCCTGACAGTATTTAGGGACCTCTGGCCACATCGTACTTACACATTGCCCCCCGAGGAAGCAACGCAGCGAAATGCGTTGGGGCTTCTCCCACTGTCACTTGGACCCCTGCCCTGGCACTGATCCAGTACTTGCACTTTATTGAATGGGTAAGCAGCTTTGGCTAAATTGTTTTTGTGTGAGGACTTTGTCCTCTTATGATAATCCTAGAGTGCTGCTTGCCCATTTTTGTGCCTAAATACCTACCTTTGGGCAGATGTCCACCTATTATGGGAATGTTTTTCTGGGACTAATTTCCTGCACATTATGCCTTTTTTCTACTTTTTGTGATTTTACCATTGTCTGAATTAAATGTTAAAAATAAACTTGTTTATACATTTTTGATACTACAAGGCTATGGTTGATATTTATTGATATTATGTTTGGCCTTCTAGCAGTCCTTTTCTTCTCCTTTACATGTAGTTCGTTCATTTGCTGTCACACGTGCATTAGGAGTCTATGTTAAATTGATCAATTTTGTGTGCGATCCTTTAGCTCATGTGTTCTGTGACGTATGCATTGGGCACCCTTTTTTTTTTTTATTTATTGACTTGCCAAGCGTGTGTAATGTGTAGGGATGCGTTTTTACTATGTCATCTGCCATTCAGCTCTGCTACATGGCTGCTGACAGCAGACACAGACAGCCATGTAGCAGAGCTGAATGGCCGATGACAGCAGACACAGACAGAGCCGCACGATCAGAATGAACCTGGGTTAACTTCACCCGACTTCATTGTCATGCTGTGGCTCTGTCTGTGTCGCGTCCTGATTAGCGGTCACCCGTGAAGGACTCACCGGTGACCGCTAAACTCCTGAGTAACTGAATTGAGCAGCCCTCTCTCATATACCCACCGATCCCCGATCACCGGCGCAGCGCTGCACGGCATTCACACTGCTCCGGCGGCTTTTACTATTTTGAAAAAGCCGGCCGCTCATTAAACAATCTCGTATTCCCTGCTTTCCCCGCCCACCTTCATTCATGTCTTCATTTGCTGCGTGGAGGTGACAGGAGCGGCGGTGTCTGCTGCAGCTCCGGTCACCTCCATGCAGCAGAGCTGGAAGCGACGCTGGAGCATCCTGGATTATGCCGGACATGGAGGGCTTTTTCGGGCTTATTAAAGTTGTGAACCAGGGTATATGTTTGTGTTTTTTATTTCTAATAAAGGATTTTTTCGGGTGTGTGTGTTTATTTACTGTCACTTACAGATTAATCATGGAAGGTATCTCGTGGAGACGCCTGACATGATTAATCTAGGACTTATTGGCAGCTATGGGCTGCCAATAACTCCTTATTACCCCGATTTGCCAACGCACCAGGGCAAATCGGGAAGAGCCGGGTAAAGTCCCAGAAGTGTCGCATCTAATGTATGCGGCAATTCTGGGCGGCTTCTGACTGATATTGTTAGGCTGGGGGGCTCCCCATAACGTGGAGCTCCCTATCCTGAGAATACCAGCCTTCAGCCGTATGGCTCTATCTGGCTGATTTTAAAATTTGGGGGGACCGCACGCCGTTTTTTTTAATTATTTAATTATTTATTTCACTGCACAGTATAGACACGCCCACCGGCTGCTGTGATTGGGTGTAGTGAGACACCTGTCACTCAGCGTGGGGGCGTGTCTCACTGCAACCAATCATAGCCGCCGGTGGGCGGGGAAAGCAGGGAATACGAGATTGTTTAATGAGCGGCCGGCTTTTTCAAAATAGTAAAAGCCGCCGGAGCAGTGAGAAATCCGTGCAGCGCCGCGACGGTGATCGGGGATCGGTGAGTATGAGAGAGGGGGTAAGAGGAATAGCCTGACATGGACAGAGAGAGAGGGACAGAGATACTGACCGACTGACAGAGATTAGTGAATGACAGACATTGTGAGGCACTTCAGAACGCAGCTTTTTAACTGCGCTCTGAAGCGGACCTTTTTTAAGCTGCGGTGCAGAGCGCACACCTGCGCACATAGCCTCAGACATCACAATCGAATGAGGGATGTCACATGTTTCAATTGACTAGGTTCATACAACAAAATGTCCAATGTATGAGGAATAAACGACGTGTATGCGATCACCGTATTTTCGTTCAATCTTGATTGTACGTAGGTGTCACACGCAAATACGTCACGAACTATGCAGGATGTGCATCACTTAAAACTTGACCCCGACGACGGATTGAAAGATTTATTGAAGCGTGTAAAGCAGGCATTAAAGGGTAATTTCTTATCGGTGATAGAGTAGATTTCTTCCTTCCTATGGACAACTAATTTGTATGCCTTTTTCTATTAAAGCAGGCTTTACACGCTACGATTTCGCTACAGCGATCTTGTTGGGGTCACGGATTTTGTGACGCACATCCGGCTGCTGTAGCGATGTCGTAGCGTGTGACTTCTAGGAGCGATTTTGGATCGTTAGAAAAACGTCCAAAATCGCTCCTCGCTGACATGGGGGTCCGCTGCCAGTTATCGCTGCTGTCGCTGGGGCGAAGTTGATCCTCATCCTTGCGGCAGCACGCATCGCTACGTGTGACGCCGCAGGAACGAGGATCATCTCCTTACTTGCCTCCGGCCACAATGCGGAAGGAAGGAGGTGGGCGGGATGTTATGTCCCGCTCATCTCCGCCCCTCCGCTTTCATTGGGCGGCCGATTAGTGATGTCGCTGTGACGCCGAACGGACCGCCCCCTTAGAAAGGAGGCGGTTCGCCGGTCACAGCGATGTCAAAGGGCAGGTAAGAACGTGTGACGGGGGTGCACGATTTTGTGCGTGACGGGCAGCGATATGCCCGTTGCGCACAAACGATGGGACCGGGTCTCATGCTAGCGATATCGGGCAGGATATCGCAGCATGTAAAGCCACCCTAAGCATTTCCTGGTCTGACAAACTCCTATGTGCAGTGTACAAAAAACACAACAGATTGGGTCTGGTTATTTCCCTTTGTCAGCAGTGTTGGCTGTGCTCAATTTCTGGTGCAACTGAAGCAGTGGAAGGCACTCAGTTATACATGTGAAGGTGGAAGCCGCCCCTAGGCCGCGGGTGCCACACTTCTTTGTCAAGGAGACTCCGTGCACGAATATGACGGGGTAGGGTGCATGACACTAAGGGGTACTTTGCACACTGCGACATCGCTAGCCGATTGTAGCGATGCCGAGCGCGATAGTCCCCGCCCCCGTTGCACATGCGATCTCTTGTGATAGCTGCCGTAGCGAACATTATCACTATGGCAGCTTCACACGCACTTACCTGCCCTGCGACGTCGCTCTGGCCGGCGACCCACCTCTTTCTTAAGGGGGCGGGTCCTGCAGCGTCACACGGCAGGCGGCCAATAGAAGCGGAGGGGCGGAGATGAGCGGGACGTAAACATCCCGCCCACCTCATTCCTTCCTTCCTCATTGCAGGTGGAACGCAGGTAAGGAGATATTCCTCGCTCCTGCGGCTTCATACACAGCGATGTGTGCTGCCGCAGGAATGAGGAACAACATCGTATCTGTCGCTGCAGTGAAATTATGGAAATGACCGACATTACACCGATCATACAATTTTGACGCTTTTGCGATCGTTAATCGTAGCAAAAAGGATTTACATACTCCGATCTCGACAACGACGCCGGATGTGTGTCACTTTCAATTTGACCCCAACGATATCGCAGCTGCGATGTCATAGTGTGCAAAGTACCCCTTACTTTGTTCTTTTGACCGGCGTCCATCACCCTGCTGGTAGTTTTCGTAGTCAGTTAGTAACACATGCAACACTGGAGTTCACTTAGCCATAATTGTTCACTTTTATTCTTCACACCATTATGACCTTCTTTTCCTTTATTTCTCTTAGTGTGGGGTACTGCTCCTCAACCTGTCACCCGCTATCTTGGACCTCGTCCTCAAGCTGCGTGGTTTGGGCCTCCTTTCCCCCTATTCCTCGCACCTATGTCCGATGCTGGGCCTCGACGTATCTCAAGCAAGAAAACCCTCTAAGCCCGCTGGGGTGAACCGTAGGCTTTGGACCTCTGGATATTCCCTGACCAGCCCTAGCACCGAGGCCACATATTCTCTCTCTTGAACCCTATTCTCTCTCTTTTTCTCTTGAGTCCCTCCTGTCCTTCTTCCCGCATCTGTCACTCTTCCCTAACCCTATCCTTTTCTACTCTGCTGCTAACTCAACCATTAGGTGGCACTTACTGGTAACAGTCCCGACTCTGCTGTATCTGGAACCTGCACCTAGCTAGCAGCATTCATATATTAACATATACAACACAATTGGTATAACACATAGAATACATAGCATAACCAGTACAAGGGCAGGTCCACCTCCTAAATATATGTGGGGTGAGTTGGCATCACTGTCCCCTTGTGAGTGTGTAAGGGGTGGGCAGACCCCTTACAAGGAAGCACAGGTTTTCTCTGAAGTGGTTAATGCTGTCTCCATAGAAACTGTACAGGAGGGAGGAGGAGCCGGCAGCTTAGGGGGAAAGGAAGTGTGTGCTGAAGGCAGTTGTGTCCGGGACGGGAGAGAAGGAACAGCCAGGGGCAGAGTGTGGAGCTGAGTGGGCAAAAAGAAAGAAAGAAAGAAAGAAGGGAGCTGGAAGAACAGGGAAGCCGGAGAGAAAAGGAGCGGGCGGAACCTCATAGTGCGAAGCAGTCCCGGTGTGGGTCCGGGCTGTGGGTAGCCATAAGTGGGAGCCAGGTGAAGTAGAGTAGCCGGGCACATCCCCACTGGAGGAGACGTCAGGACAGGCTTTCCCCAGCTAAGAAAAGAACGTGAAGTCATCTGTAACTGCCGGTTTTTGGAAAGAGTTGTGAAATAAAGAATGTCTTTTATTTGCATTGAACCATGCCTGGAGAGTGTTTATACGTCGGACGACATCTGCACCACCACACTCTGCCCCACCAAGACATCTCCCGTCCCGATAGTGACGGCGGAGCCAGGGGTAAGCCTGACAGAAGGGGCCACGACTACAAGCCCAGAGGCGCCCCTGGCACCCCGTTACATGTGGCGTAGTCGGCAGGATCCGGATCATATGCAAGGGGTCCCGCTCCAAGAAGAAGGAGATCAAGTGATGCCGAGGACACTGGATCCAGATTATTGGAAAAGAGTCCCGATCCCATGGTGGGAAGAGGAAGAAGTGCCTAAGGCGTTGGACCGGGCACAAGATGGCGGCAAGATGGCCGTTGTCTGTGAAGACACAGAAAGCGCGCGCAGAATTGGCGCCAAAAGAAGAGCCTGGGGCTGGCAGGTGCCGAAAAAGAAGTTCGGAGTACTCCGCCCAAAGAGGGGAGGTGCCGGTCCAAGGGCACGAAGGAAGATATGTGAAGTGGGCGGTGTTCCAGAGAAAAAAAAGAACCGCCGCGTAGGGGTCGACCTGATGTGTGAGACTGGGGGTGGAGTATACCCAAGAGCGGGAAAAGTAAGCCCGCCTCCACTTCCTCCAGCATCTCCACTGACCCCGACGCCATTACCAGAAACGCTGACTCCGAGCAAGATGGAGACTCCAGGAAGACAGCAAGCTGCGGTAGCCGCACTAGTAGCGACTAGCCTGGGCAGAGGACGCCCGAAGCAGACTGCGGCTGCGGAAGGACCCACCCTTAACCTATCGGCTGTGCCAGGAGGACCGGAGCGGCCCACTACACAAGAGGCCGCACAGTGGCAACAGGAAATCGAGTGGGAGGAATGCCAATACCGGCGGCGGTCGCAGCAAAGACCGGTGCTAGCTGAACTCTCCCACCCGAGACGTTGGAGCAACCCGCCAACTACGAGCCCTTCCGGAGGCTGCGCCGGTTGCCCGGACAGTCCCTGTCGGAGTACGTGCAGGCCCAACGAGCCGAATGGCAACGTGCATATCATCCGGAGTGACTTTTCAAGACCGGAAGATGGCGGGCCTGTTTTTGTTCAACACCGGCGTTGTTTTGAGCCGGAAGAAGGTGTGTTGTTTGTAACCGTTCAAGTTGCTGAGCCCGGAAGAGAGCCTGATGCTGGACTGAGCCAGGGGCTCCCTCCGCGTCGTTAAGAAGATTTTTTCCGAGTTGTGTTCCTGCCAGCTAACGTCTAAGACCGGGAGTGCTGCAAAAGCCTCCGGGCAGAAACTCCACTAAGACCGGGAGTGCCTGTCGACGGCCTCCGGGCACGACTAAGACCGGGAGCTTCCAGGAGGAACTCCGGGCGCTGGACTGGTGTGCCCTTGCGGGTGCCCTCAGGTGAACATGTTCACAGTTTCATTAAAATGACTTTGTTTAGTTTTAAAATGTGATTTTAGATTTGTGCCTTGCTAGGAGGCTTAGGCTTAAAGAGGGGAGGTATGTAAGGGGTGGGCAGACCCCTTACAAGGAAGCACAGGTTTTCTCTGAAGTGGTTAATGCTGTCCCCATAGAAACTGTACAGGAGGGAGGAGGAGCCGGCAGCTTAGGGGGAAAGGAAGTGTGTGCTGAAGGCAGTTGTGTCCGGGACGGGAGAGAAGGAACAGCCAGGGGCAGAGTGTGGAGCTGAGTGGGCAGAAAGAAAGAAAGAAAGAAGGGAGCTGGAAGAACAGGGAAGCCGGAGAGAAAAGGAGCGGGCGGAACCTCATAGTGCGAAGCAGTCCCGGTGTGGGTCCGGGCTGTGGGTAGCCATAAGTGGGAGCCAGGTGAAGTAGAGTAGCCGGGCACATCCCCACTGGAGGAGACGTCAGGACAGGCTTTCCCCAGCTAAGAAAAGAACGTGAAGTCATCTGTAACTGCCGGTTTTTGGAAAGAGTTGTGAAATAAAGAATGTCTTTTATTTGCATCGAACCATGCCTGGAGAGTGTTTATACGTCGGACGACATCTGCACCACCACACTCTGCCCCACCAAGACATCTCCCGTCCCGATAGTGACGGCGGAGCCAGGGGTAAGCCTGACAGAAGGGGCCACGACTACAAGCCCAGAGGCGCCCCTGGCACCCCGTTACAAGTGGATGGTTAGTGGCGCATACCATAATGTATAAATAAGAGGAGAACAGGAGAATAGTGGTAGCTGAAACAAAAATTTCTTTACTTTCAGACAGAAGATGATGATACACAATCTTGTTGATTAAACATCCACAGCACACAAAGGCCATTCCTTGCAATTTTATCTCATAACAACAGGGGCAGTCATTCTGGGATACATTTCTGTACTATCCAGTCCCTTGGATCTATATTTTTCCTCTGGAAGGCTAAACTACCAGAGGCACAATAACAACAGTGGGCCCTAAAGGCCCTGTCACACACAGAGATAAATCTTTGGCAGATCTGTGGTTGCAGTGAAATCATGGACATATTGTTCCATTTGTACACAGCCACAAACCTGGCACTGATTGTCCACAATTTCACTGTAACCACAGATCTGCCGCAGATTTATCTCTGTGAGTGACAGGGCCTTAACTCTAGTGAGACGGGTAGATGGATACTTCCTATCCTCACCTGTAGCTGACCCTACACTCCTAGCTAGGCCCTATACAGTCTCCTCAACTGTCAACGAGCAGGAATCTGAGACCCTAAGAAAAACCCTGTAATGTCCCTGACTAGTGCGTTGGCAGGTGGGAGATGCTAGCTCCACCGCTGCACTACTACACACAGGGAAAGTTAAGACAAATGGGAAAACAACAAAGGATAAAGTCCAAATGCAGGAGCAAGCCTTCACAGATCCTTTCACCAATGTGGCCAGAGAACAATTGGCTTTGTATGTTTAGCAGGGATTGCTGGGAAGACACCTCTATTTAAGGCTAGTTTCACACTTGCGTTGTTTTGACGCAAACAGAATCCGTCACTAATGTAGTACAGTTCATTTATTTACATTGGAAGCGCGACATCATGTGGACACAAGCGGGTACTGCATGACACACACATGCGCCATAGTAATGCGCTTCCAATGTAAATAAATGAACTGTACTACATTAGTGACGGATTCCGTTTGCGTCAAAACAACGCAAGTGTGAAACTAGCCTAAGCCTGAAGGGGCATGGCTACAAAGCAGCTGCACCATTCAGCAAGGGACTGCAGTACAACAAAACTAACATTAACTCCTGATGTACAGAAAGAAATGAAACCACATTTAAATGTACAGTCCCAAATTAGGGATCCCGACCCTGAATTTGTCACTAGTCTCCAAAAATAGAGAGACAACCGTGACAGTACCCCTCTTTTATATATGGAGGATGATTGGTTGTGCATTATAATATATGGAGGACTATGAGGTACATTACACTATATGGAGGACTATGGAGTGTGCATTATAATATGTGGAGGACTATGGGGTTGCATAATAATACAGTATATGAACGACTATGGGAGTTACATTATTCTATATGGAGGACTATGGGGTACATTATACTATATGGAGGACTATGAAGTGCATTATACTATATGGTAGACTATGGGTGAATTATAATATATGAAGGACTATGAGGTGTGTATTATAATAGATGGAGGACTATGGTGGGTGCATTATAATATATGGAGGATTATGGTGGGCGCATTATAATATAATATATGAAGGATTATGGGGGTCCATTATACTATTTTGAGGACAATAGGGTACATTATACTATATGGAGGAATATATGGTGCATTTTAATATATGGAGGACTATGCATCACACTATATGGGGTACAATAAAATATATGGAGGACTATGGGGGTGCATTATAATATGTGGAGGATTATTTGGTGTTCATTATAATATATGGAGGATTATTGGGTGTATTATATTATAGGCAGGACTGTGAGGTGCATTATACTATATGAAGGGCTATAGAGTGAATTATAATATATGGAAGATCATGGAGGATACATAGTACATTATACTAATGTCATGATATGACTGCAGGATAGCAAGATGCAGGGGACTCCTATACTGCCCCTCTAGCTAGGGAACCCTAGGCTATCCCTGAAATCAGGGTTACCCCTAATGATGGAGATGCCCGAGTCCCATGCCTGGCTATTCTCCTAACCAGAACAAATCTGTTCACCCCCCCAGGGAAGGAAGGGGCAGGAGTGTGATGGTAACACAGATAAAGTCAGACAGGGAAAAACAAGACTCAGACACACTGCAAAGTTATAGGAACAAACAGTAAGTGACTAAGGAGAATAGCAAGAAAAGTAAGGCAGTAATAAAAGGACAACAAGGGTTAGCATCACAACCACTCACAGCAATAAAGTACTACAACCACCAGTAAGTTTGCATTACACCACCTCTCAGACCAGTATAGACTAGCTATAGCTGGCATTAATGGAATTGTCCAGCCAGCCTATACAGAAGGGGAGCGAATGTCAGTGGGTCTGCAGCAGCATGTGATCAAAGGAGGTTAACAACCAGCCCAGCAGAGATTACTCTTGCTAGTCTGCCTATGAACTACATGTCATGAGTCGACGCTCGAGTCTCCCTATGCTGATCACAGACATCAAAGAAGTTAGCAGGCTGAGTGCCAGAATCTGTAGTCCCCACAGATCCTGGCACTGCCACAACACTTGGTGATGCCTGCAAAAAGATCCTTGGGACAACTATATGGAGGATTATAGGGTGGATTATACTATATGGAGTACTATGCTGGGTGCATTATATATGGAGGACTATGGGGGTGCATTATACAATATAGAGGACTATGTGGGGCACATTATACTATATGGAGAACTATGGGAGTGCATTATACTAATGGGAGGCAATGTAGGGCCAATTATATTATATAGATTACCATGGGGGGTGCATTATAATATATGGAGAGCAATGTGGAGGCCATTTTACCATATGAAGGACTATGGAAGGTGCATTACACTATACGGAGGACTATGTGGGGCCCATTATATTATATGGAGGACTACGAGGAGTGGATTATACTATATGGAGGACTATATGTGGGGCCTATTATACTATACTAGAAGGTGGCCCGATTCTACGCATCGGGTATTCTAGAATTTACGTATTGTGTAGTTCATGTATGATTTTTGTTATAGATATATATATATATATATATATATATATATATATATGTTGTTGTGTGTAGTTACCAAGTGTTTGTGTAGGGCGCTGTACATGTTCTGGGTGTTGTCTGGGTGTGGCGGGGGGTGAGAGCGGAGTTGTATGTGTGTTGCGTTGTTTGTGGAGCGCTGTGTGTCTGTCGCGTTGTGTGTGTGTGTGTTGCGCGGTTTGTGTGGGTGTGATGTGTTTTGGGGGGAGGTATGTTTTGTGCAATGTGTGTGTTGTGCGGTATGTGCGTATATTTATGTATGCCGCGGTGTTTGTGTGTTGCGTGTTGTGTGTGTGCAGCGTTGTCTGTGTGTGTGGGTGTCTGTGTATGGCGGTGTTTGTGGTTCCCTGTGTGTGTGTGTGTGTGTGTGTGTGTTGGGGGGAGGTGTGCACGTCCCATCGTGCTCCATCCCCCATGCTGCGCACCCCCCATCATGCCCCATCCCCTATGCTGCGCATTCCCCATCGTGCTCCATCCCCCATGCTGCGCACCCCCCATCGTGCTCCATCCCCCATGCTGCGCACTCCCCATCGTGCTCCATCCTCCATGCTGCGCACTCCCCATCGTGCTCCATCCTCCATGCTGCGCACTCCCCATCATGCTCCATCCCCCATGCTGCGCACCCCCCATCGTGCTACATCCCCCATGCTGCGCACCCCCCATCGTGCTACATCCCCCATGCTGCGCACTCCCCATCGTGCTACATCCCCCATGCTGCGCACTCTCCATCGTGCTACATCCCCCATGCTGCGCACCCCCCATCGTGCTACATCCCCCATTGTGCTACATCCCCCATCGTGCTACATCCCCCATGCTGCGCACTCCCCATCGTGCTACATCCCCCATGCTGCGCACCCGCCATCGTGCTCCATCCCCAATGCTGCGCACTCCCCATCGTGCTACATCCGCCATGCTGCGCACTCCCCATCGTGCTACATCCCCCATGCTGCGCACTCCCCATCGTGCTACATCCCCCATGCTGCGCACTCCCCATCGTGCTACATCACCCATGCTGCGCACTCCCCATCGTGCTACATCCTCCATGCTGCGCACCCCCCATCGTGCTACATTCCCCATCGTGCTACATCCCCCATGCTGCGCACTCCCCATCGTGCTACATCCCCCATGCTGCGCACCCGCCATCGTGCTCCATCCGCCATGCTGCGCACTCCCCATCGTGCTACATCCCCCATGCTGCGCACTCCCCATCGTGCTACATCCCCCATGCTGCGCACCTCCCCATCGTGCTACATCCCCCATGGTGCGCACTCCCCATCGTGCTACATCCCCATGCTGCGCACTCCCCATCGTGCTACATCCCCCATGCTGCACACTCCCCATCGTGCTACATCCCCCATGCTGCGCACTCCCCATCGTGCTACATCCCCCATGCTGCGCACTCCCCATCGTGCTACATCCCCCATGCTGCGCACTCCCCATCGTGCTACATCCCCCATGCTGCGCACTCCCCATCGTGCTACATCCCCCATGCTGCGCACCCCATCGTGCTACATCCCCCATGCTGCGCACCCCCCATCGTGCTACATCCCCCATGCTATAATAGTTCTCCTATTATACTCAGAGAGGAGTATAATAGGAGGACTGTAATAGGAGGAGTAGTCCTGGGGGGAGAGGAGTATAATGCCGGCTCCCTGCACATGTGTTCCGGGAGCCGGTGTACACTGGTAACTATGATACACATCGGGTAACTAAGGGACCTTAGTTACCCGATGTGTATAATGGTTACCAGCGTTCACCGGCTCCGTCAAGATCCCAGCATCGCAAGGTTATGTCTGGCGCTGCTGGGATCGTGACGGAGCCGGTGTACACTGGTAACTATGATACACATCGGGTAACTAAGGGTCCATCTTGCAATGTGGGGGCCATTATACTGTTTGGAGGGCTAGTGGGGGCTATTATACAGGGTGAAGAGGTGTGGGGGGTCATTATACTGTATGTAGGCCCATTACAGAGCATGGATGGTTATGTGGGGGTCACAGTTGGGGATCATACTGTGTAGGCGTCACCATACTTTGCCGGGGTAGTTGAGATTGGTTATATTAGAGTCATCATACTGTACGTGTGGAGGTACTGTAGAGGAGTTCACTGTGGGGTATCATACAGTGTTTGTGGGGCACTTATTTTGGCATCAAACTTTATAGGTTCAATCAAAGGGGAATTTAGGGGATTCAATAGTAGGAAAATCACTTTATAAGGGCTGTAAAGTTGTGAGATATGTTCTTATGTGCCCCAGATGAATATTCATTTTATTTTTTTATGATGGGGGAGAGCCCAATTAGAACTTCTGCTATGGGGTGCCATAATTTTTATGTACTCCCCTGAAAGGAGCTGTTAAGATCTATGGCCCAGACACAGATCTCCCCAGAAATCTGCATACAAAGTTTATTTTAAAAGAACAATTAACAGTAAAACATAGCTGAACTGTGTTTCATTCTGAACACATTTGCAGCTGCACCTCTCCTTTTCTATTGTCAGCTCAGCTGCTTATATAACTGTGTCTGACAACTAACTTTTCTTCAGCTCAAACAGGCAATGTGTGGGGGAAAAGGCAGTAAAGCAGAGCTGACAACACTATGAGAGAATCACAACTGCAGACATGTTTGTAAGGACACAAAAGTCTGCTATACTGATTCTCCCCCTAAACTCTCTGCATGTAGGATGGAGGCTGAAGAAGTATTATTTGAAATTTGGTACAGCTCTGCAGCACAGCTGACAGCGCTATGATAGGACAACTGAAAAGAGTTGGACACGCACATCCATGAATAAAATATTCAAGCTTTATTCCATGAGGTCAAAAAAACATATCCAAAAAGACAAGGATAAAAACATAGGACAAGTGCAGCTGTAGCTGTGTTTGTAAAAATTACAAATATCAGTTCTGCTGACAATAATATTACTGATATATATATATATATATATATATATATATATATATATATATATATATATATATATATATATATAAATATATATATATATATATATATATATATATATATATATATGTGACGCCCTGGCCTATCAGGTCATCATAGGGTATTGTGCAATCTGCCCTTCTGTCCAATATCCACCTCCTCCTTGGTTACGGGTCTCTAACAAATGTTAGGTGTTGCCAAAACCAGCTAATCAAAATCCTAGGAACACTCTGCACCACACCCACCAGACACACCATTGGACGGCCGGAGTAATATAGGGTCGCCCACGTGGGGGGTTGGTTAAGGGGAGGTCAAGAGTGTCAGGAGTCAGTCAGTGAGAGTCAGAGTCAGAGAAAGGAGTGTAGTGTTGGAGGTGAAAGTGAGAGGCGGTCAGGAGCTGGGTTCCTTGGAACTACTAGGTAGCAGACGTTGGCCTGGGCCTGGTAGGAGCTGGACCCCCGGTCACGGGGGATCGTGACAAGGGGAACGGCATTGTCGTGGAGGACAGCCGGTGGCTTTCTACCATCACTTGGCTGGGACCAGGGCACAACGGGGTACGTGGCCCCTAGGTCAGGGAGTAGCTTCAGGAAACCTGACAATTCGACCAACGAGAACGGAGCCTTCAAGATTCACTCTCCACCCGCTCCAAAATCGGGGTACTAGCGCAATGAGAGGGATAGGACTTTCCACAAATACGGTCCAAGAAATCCCAAGCGTGAACTCTGAGAGCAAGCTCCCTCACTTAGCCACACTGGGGAGCGGGATCCAACTAGTTTCAAGCTACAGGGACCAACTACAAGGAAACAATGTGCCAAGGCAAAGGTCACAGATCAACAGGCAACACCAGCAGTAACGGGACCCAAACGTGCTCCCCCTTAGCGGCAGCGGTGTCCACAACTTTGGTTTAGGCCTCTTTCACACGTCCATGAAAATCACGCACGTGTTTCACGGACGTGTCAAAGGTGCGTATTGCCCTCGGTGTGCCGTGTGTATGGCACACGTGTGTTCTCCGTGTGTTGTCCGTGATAACACACGGAGAACGGGAACTTTCTACTTACCTGTCCCTGGTGTCGCTGTCCGTGGTGCTGATCTTCGGTCTCCGGTCCTGCTGACTCCCCGCTGCTGCTGCTTCCGGCCGCAGTGAGTGAATATTCAATGAGCATAATGAGCGGCGGTCGGCAGCAAGTTACAGCAGCGGCAGAGACAGCATGGCAGGAGAAGGTGAGTAAAGATTTGTTCTTTTTCCCACAGACACATGTCTTTTCTCCGGTGCGTGTCACACGGAACACATCCGTGTGGTCCGTTTGCATTACGTGTGACACGTTTGCATTCCGTGTGACACCCGTGATGCCGGAGAGAAAACGGACATGTTGCAATGAGAAACACACGGACACACGTAAGTACGGAACGGACACACGTTCTGTGCGAAAATACTTACGTGTGTCCAAAACCATAGGAATGCATAGGTCTACGTGTGTATGTGTCTCCAGTACATGAGAAAACTGCCAAACACGTACCAGAGGCACGTACGTGCGAAAGAGGCCTTACTAAAGTTGTCGGTGTCAGCGTTATTGGACTGAGTGAGTACGCAAGTGGCCCTTACCTCCCCAATGGCACATCCCCGTCACCATCACTGAGTCCCGGGGCATCCCCCCTACCCGTGGAGGGGTTCAACACCTGGCTGCCCACTCCATCGCCACCGGGTACTCCCAGCTGCAGCAATGGTACTCCACCTTAGCACACACCACGGGTGGCATCACAAACTCTAAATATAATCCCCCTGTACATACCCCCCTTAATTCGAGTGGCCGCGAGACCCCCGGACACACCTTCTCATCCAATGAGTTTTCTTTATTTTCAGGACTCTGAAAATTGTAGATTCACATTTGAAGGCATCAAAACTATTAATTAAAACATGTGGAATGAAATACTTAAAAAAGTGTGAAACTACTGAAAATATGTCTTATATTCTAGTTTCTTCAAAGTAGCCACCTTTTGCTTTCATTGCTACTTTGCACACTCTTGGCATTCTCTTGATGAGTTTCAAGAGGTAGTCACAGGAAATGGTTTTCCAACAGTCTTGAAGGAGTTCCCAGAGATGCTTAACACTTGTTGGCCCTTTTGCCTTCACTCTGCGGTCCAGCTCATCCCAATCCATCTCGATTGGGTTCAGGTCTGGTGACTGTGGAGACCAGGTCATCTGGCGTAGCACCCCATCACTCTCCTTCTTAGTCAAAGAGCCCTTACACAGACTGGAGGTGTGTTTGGGGTAATTGTCCTGTTGAAAAATAAATGATGGTCCAACTAAACGCAAACCGGATGAAATAGCCCGCCACTGCAAGATGCTGGTTCTGCATGCCTTCAATTTTGAATAAATCCCCAACAGTGTCACCAGCAAAGCACTATCACACCTCCTCCTCCATGCTTCACAGTGGCATGTAGGCATGTAGAGTCCATCCGTTCACCTCCGTTCACCTTTTCTACAAAGATACGGTGTTTGGATCCAAAGATCTCAAATTTGGACTCACCAGACCAACAGATTTCCACTGGTCTAATGTCTAATGTCAATTCCTTGTGTTCTTTAGCCCAAACTAGTCTCTTCTGCTTGTTGCCTGTCCTTAGCAGTGGTTTCCTAGCAGCTATTTAACCATGAAGGCCTGCTGCACAAAGTCTCCTCTTAACAGTTGTTCTAGAGATGAGAAGGTGTGTCCAAACTTTTGGTCTGTACTATATATATATACAGTGCCTACAAGTAGTATTCAACCCCCTGCAGATTTAGCAGGTTTACACATTCGGAATTAACTTGGCATTGTGACATTTGGACTGTAGATCAACCTGGAAGTGTGAAATGCACTGCAGCAAAAAAGAATGTTATTTCTTTTTTTATTTTTTTTTTTTAAATTGTGAAACGTTTATTCAGAGGGTCATTTATTATTCAACCCCTCAAACCACAAGAATTCTGTTTGGTTCCCCTAAAGTATAAAGAAGTATTTCAGGCACAAAGAACAATGAGCTTCACATGTTTGGATTAATTATCTCTTTTTCCAGCCTTTTCTGACTAATTAAGACCCTTCCCAAACTTGTGAACAGCACTCATACATGGTCAACATGGGAAAAACAAAGGAGCATTCCAAGGCCATCAGAGACAAGATTGTGGAGGGTCACAAGGCTGGCAAGGGGTACAAAACCCTTTCCAAGGAGTTGGGCCTACCTGTCCCCACTGTTGGGAGCATCATCCGGAAGTGGAAGGCTTATGGAACTACTGTTAGCCTTCCACGGCCTGGACAGCCTTTGAAAGTTTCCTCCCGTGCCGAGGCCAGGCTTGTCCGAAGAGTCAAGGCTAACCCAAGGACAAAAAGGAAGGAGCTCCGGGAAGATCTCATGGCAGTGGGGACATTGGTTTCAGTCAATACCATAAGTAACGTACTCCACCGCAATGGTCTCCATTCCAGACGAGCCCGTAAGGTACCTTTACTTTCAAAGCGTCATGTCAAGGCTCGTCTACAGTTTGCTCATGATCACTTGGAGGACTCTGAGACAGACTGGTTCAAGGTTCTCTGGTCTGATGAGACCAAGATCGAGATCTTTGGTGCCAACCACACACGTGACGTTTGGAGACTGGATGGCACTGCATACGACCCCAAGAATACCATCCCTACAGTCAAGCATGGTGGTGGCAGCATCATGCTGTGGGGCTGTTTATCAGCCAAGGGGCCTGGCCATCTGGTCCGCATCCATGGGAAGATGGATAGCACGGCCTACCTGGAGATTTTGGCCAAGAACCTCCGCTCCTCCATCAAGGATCTTACGATGGGTCGTCATTTCATCTTCCAACAAGACAACGACCCAAAGCACACAGCCAAGAAAACCAAGGCCTGGTTCAAGAGGGAAAAAATCAAGGTGTTGCAGTGGCCTAGTCAGTCTCCTGACCTTAACCCAATTGAAAGCTTGTGGAAGGAGCTCAAGATTAAAGTCCACATGAGACACCCAAAGAACCTAGATAACTTGGAGAAGATCTGCATGGAGGAGTGGGCCAAGATAACTCCAGAGACCTGTGCCGGCCTGATCAGGTCTTATAAAAGACGATTATTAGCTGTAATTGAAAACAAGGGTTATTCCACAAAATATTAAACCTAGGGGTTGAATAATAATTGACCCACACTTTTATGTTGAAAATTTATTAAAATTTAACTGAGCAACATAACTTGTTGGTTTGTAAGATTTATGCATCTGTTAATAAATCCTGCTCTTGTTTGAAGTTTGCAGGCTCTAACCTATTTGCATCTTATCAAACCTGCTAAATCTGCAGGGGGTTGAATACTACTTATAGGCACTGTGTGTATATATATATATATATATATATATATATACACGAGAAGGTGGCCCGATTCTACGCATCGGGTATTCTAGAATTTACGTATTGTGTAGTTAATGTATGATTTTTGTTATATATATATATATATATATATATATAGATGTTGTTGTCTGTAGTTACCAAGTGTTTGTGTAGGGCGCTGTACATGTTCTGGGTGTTGTCTGGGTGTGGCGGGGGGTGAGAGTGGTGTTGTATGTGTGTTGCGTGTGTTGCGTTGTTTGTGGAGCGCTGTGTGTCTGTAGTGTTGTGTGTGTGTGTGTGTTGCGGGGTTTGTGTGGGTGTGGTGTGTTTTGGGGGGAGGTATGTTTTGTGCAATGTGTGTGTGTTGCGTGGTATGTGCATATATTTATGTATGCCGCGGTGTTTGTGTGTTGGGTGTTGTGTGTGTGCAGCGTTGTCTGTGTGTGTGGGTGTCTGTGTAGGGCGGTGTTTGTGGTTCCCAGTGTGTGTGTGGTGTGTTGTGTGTGTGTGTGTGTGTGTTGGGGGGAGGTGTGCACCTCCCATCGTGCTCCATCCCCCATGCTGCGCACCCCCCATCGTGCTCCATCCGCCATGCTGCGCACTCCCAAACCTGCTCCATCCGCCATGCTGCGCACTCAAAAAACGTGGTCCATCCGCCATGCTGCGCACTCCCAAACGTGCTCCATCCGCCATGCTGCGCACTCCCAAATGTGGTCCATCCGCCATGCTGCGTACTCCCAAATGTAACAATTAATACTGGACGCAGCCCCCTGAGGAAGCGTTTTTTACTGCGAAATGTACATTGGGGTGGAGGACTTACAGTGCTGATTCACCTTTCCATAATGGGTAATACTATCTGGCTATGGTTGATTATGTGAATTGGACTATATGTGCTATGTGCTGTCTCATCTCTTCAATGGGTAATTCCTTATTGCTATGTTATATTGTGTGACCTGGACCACAAGTGCCACAAGCCGACTGTAAAAGGTATATTTGAATAATGATTGTAGATTCACATATGTGGATCCATACTTTGCCCAGTGATTTGTCCAACTTGGACACTGGGCTATATACATGGTGATTGCACCACAGTCCTTTCTTTTGACCAGACACTGTGGATATACTGTTTTATAGGGCAACATAGCAATCATTAACTTGTCATTTGCACTAAGCACTTTAATCATAGCATCTAGGTGAATTGTACATCTGTTGCTCTGTACTGGCAGGAGGAATAGACCTATGTAGGCACTCCCTGTTTGTTACACTAATTATTTCATTGCAACGGAAATTCAGCCTGTACTGTTGTCCTACGCATCTGTGTGTGTTTTGTACACTGTAACACTTCACTTTTAATGTTCATATAAGGTTTTATTATTGTCAAGTATATATGTGCAATAAAATTTGTATCTTTATAATGCGCAACTACTCAGGTGTTCTCTTTGTTTATGTACTCCCAAACGTGCTCCATCCGCCATGCTGCGTACTCCCAAACGTGCTCCATCCCCCATGCTGCGCACTCCCCATCGTGCTCCATCCCCCATGCTGCGCACCCCCCATCGTGCTCCATCCCCCATACTGCACCAGCATCAGCCTCTCTGCCCCCAGCATCAGCCTCTCTTCTCCCAGCATCAGCCTCTCTCCTCCCAGCATCAGCCTCTCTCCTCTCAGCATCAGCCTCTCTGTCCCCAGCATCAGCCTCTCTCCTCCCAGCCTCAGCCTCCCCCAGCATCAGCCTCTCTTCTCTCAGCCTCCCCCCTCCCAGCCTCCCTCCTCCCAGCCTCCCCCAGCATCAGCCTCCCCCTCCCAGCCTCCCCCAGCATCAGCCTCCCCCTCCCAGCCTCCCCCAGCATCAGCCTCTTGCCTCCCAGCCTCCCCCAGCATCAGCCTCTCTCCTCCCAGCCTCCCCCAGCATCAGCCTCTCTCCTCCCAGCCTCCTCCAGCATCAGCCTCTCTCCTCCCAGCCTCCCCCAGCATCAGCCTCCCCCTCCCAGCCTTCCCCAGGATCAGCCTCTCTAGTCCCAGCCTCCCTCCTCCCAGCCTCCCCCAGCATCAGCCTCCCCCTCCCAGCCTCCCCCAGCATCAGCCTCTCTCCTCCCATCCTCCCCCAGCATCAGCCTCCCTCCTCTCAGCCTCCCCCAGCATCAGCCTACACCCTCCCAGCCTCCCCCAGCATCAGCCTACCCCAGCATCAGCCTACCCCAGCATCAGCCTACACCCTCCCAGCCTCCCCCAGCATCAGCCTACCCCAGCATCAGCCTACCCCAGCATCAGCCTCTCTCCTCCCAGCCTCCCCCAGCATCAGCCTCCCCCTCCCAGCCTTCCCCAGGATCAGCCTCTCTCCTCCCAGCCTCCCCCAGCACGCCGTGCTCCTCTGCCGACACTCACAGATCCGATCGCATACACTCACACACACACACTCACACATCAGAACACACTCACACACATCCGATCGCATACACTCACACACACACTGACGATATCGCACATACGCGCTCACACTCACAACATCCGGAGATACCACATGCTTCTGGCCATGTGATCCTCCGGCAGGTCCTGGAAGGTCACTCCACAGTATCGCCGCCGAGAAGCAAGCGATATCCCAGGATGTTGTGAGTGTGTGGATGCGATGTGATGTGTGTGTGAGAGTGAGTGTGATCTGATGTGTGTGTGTGTGTGTGTGCGTGTGTATGTTCCGCCGCTGCAGGACCTTGATGCGCTGGTAACTATGCTACCATGGTTACCAGCGTATCCCGTCCCCCGCTCGCACGGGAGCCCACACCAGCATACGGCGGCAACCCCAGCAATGCGAGGGTATGTGTCGGCTGGGTTTTGCGGCGTACGCTGATGTGGGCTCCCGGGGGTACAGTACTCACCTGGGAGTCGTGGCTCCGTGTCGGTTCGGGGAATGCGTGCGGGGGGCGTCGCCAGAGCGAGCGTGCATTGCGTGAGGGGGGCGGGGCGTGGCCGAGTTGCCAATGCGTGCAGGGTGCCGGGGCGAGAGGCCAATCCGTGTGGGGGGCGGAGCCTGGGTGAGCGGCCAATCCGTGCGGGGGGGCGGGGCCATGGCGAGCCCAGCGGCCAATCAGCTTTGTGTCACCGTAAGGACACAATTTTGGAGCAAGACAGACAGACAGACAGGCAGAATAAGGCAATTATATATATAGATTCTAGAATGTTATATACTGTATAAGGGCTTATTGGTGGTGGCCACAGCTTATAGGGAAAAAAACCTGGTGACAGATTCCTATTAATATAATCCCCAAATTGTAGGGCATTGCAGAAGTAAAAAATGGTCTCCTGAGACATCTATACCATACACAGACCATAGGCTAGAATCATGCTGTTTCTGGGAAAAAGCAGAAAAAAAACAAAACACTTTTTTAGTCTCAGAAAACTCCTATAAACCAAATATATTATGTATTACATTTATATCATCCTTTTGAAACTGAGTCATAATGAGACATAATAGTATTTACATTAGAATATGTCTCTGACTTTGACAGTCTGATTGAAATGCAGTCATATTCTGGCACAATAAACAGGATTTGATGGGCCCTAAAATATTGCTTATAATAGCCAAGCTATAGCTGTATACACTTTTTTAACTGCATTGTTCCTACGGATTGTTTTTATTCTCAGTTATATTTACTAATGGCTACAGTGTACATGTGCACAGTGATGTATCTAGAGGAGAAGGCAGGTGGAGCATGTGTCCCGGGCACACTGTATTTTCCTTTCCCCCATAGTGGGAGTCAGCCATTCCCTGAGTCGGCAATCAACCTGGATAGCCGGCTCAGAGAAGATGCAGTGCGCTGGCTCCCAGTGATCAATTGTACTTGCGCCATTCAGACGAGAGTACAATTGACCCCCTGCCCACCAGCACTTTTGGGTAAGGGCGACGGAAGCAGTGTGATCAAGGTGGCTCACAGCGCTGGTAGTAAATGCTCCAGTGGAGCAGAAGAAGACACCAAAGATTTATTGTAATTAGGGGAAGACATTTGAGGAGCAAGGATGGGAAGAGAGGGTGGGGGTGATGCATATGGACACAGTATGGGGAGAGAGGGGGAGGTTGTATACAAACATAGTATGGGGAGCGAAGGGGGAATATATACAGACACCGTATGGGGAGCGAGGGGAGGAGTGCTTACAAACAAGGTATGAGGAGCAAGCAAGGGAAAGAAATCTTGAGGACACAGTATGGAGAGTGTGGAAATGGAAATTCGAAGACAGTATGAGGAGCAAGGGGGTAAATTTGAGGACACAGTATGAGGGGGGCAGGATAGGCACAGACATAGTATCAGTTGCGAAGGGATAAATGTATGCAGACACAGTATGAGGAGTGTGTGGGAGAATGTATGAGGAGTGGGGAGGTAATATATGTGGACACAGTATGAGGAGCAAGGGGAAATGCATGTGGAGACAATATGAGAAGTAAGAGGAGATGTATGAGGAGTGAGGGGAGAAGGTATGTGGACACAGTATGGGGAGTGAGGGGGACTTTATGAGGACACGGAATGAGGAGTGAAGGGTAGTGTACATGGATACAGTATGAAGAGTGAGGAAGATGAGTGCAGAAGAAGTGGGTAGACACTGTGAGATGAGAATAATATGAGGAGGCAGAGAATAGAGACTGGGTAGTGTGGGGAGGGTATGAAGAGGGGGACGCATAGGGGGACAGTGTGAAGCCATAGCAAGGAGGGGACAGTATGTCGGGGATGAAGAGTGTGATTAGGGCCAGAGTATAGAGACTGGGCAGAGGACAGTGTGAAGAGAAGGTCCAGTATGGAAAGGAGAGGGCAGTGTGGAGGGCATGTATAATAGGAGGGACAGTGTGTGGGTTATATTTTGTACACGGAACACATTGATGGGCAACTATTTATTCAGGGCCACAGCGTAGGGCAGATATTTTTATTCAGGAGCATTATTTTTATTCATGAGCATTTTGCTATTTTTAAGGGTATCGCTTCAGCATCTGATGCAGAACACCATAGAAAATGGAAGTCGGCAGAGACAAGCTGTGGATGTGAAAAGTCATCATTGCATCTGGAGAAGATGAAGAAAAGAAAAAGAATGACTCAAATCAGAGGCAATGTCATCTATAAGGTACATGGATGTAAATGATTGTGATACTGACTAATTCTGATGAGTTCTGTGGTTCCTGTATGATTTTTCCAGTTTGAAATGCGCTGTGAGAATTCAGAAGCCCGCAGTCACCTAGAGTAACTGCAGACTTTCATCACAAACCTGGGCAACCTCTTTAATTATAAAATTAGGCACTGAAGCATGCCCAGTTCTAACAACGTGTAATACTGTATATTCCCTGTAAGGATTCAGCTCTGCTGGTTGATTCCAGAAGTCATCACATGGTCAATTCACTTCTTTGTGATTTTCATTCTTCCAGTCATGTGACACTAGCCTTTCTTCCGTCTTGTCTCAGTTTTTCACTGACCATTGAGAGAATTACAAAGAACAGCTAGTCGGCATGTGAGTGTAAGTAAGCAAATCGCATATGAATGAGTGGTCACATGACTACTCAAACCGCTTGGTGGCGGGAGACCAAACTGAATTCTTGCCCTGGGTGCCGGAAAGCCTAGATACATCTCTTCATGTGCACCTGCATATTATGCTTATATTAACAGGTTTTACTGTAATTTGTTGCACTCCTCTTGGCCTGTAGACTTTTATCCACAGACAAGTGATAAATACTGTAAGGTCCTGTACTGTCTCTTCTATTTTGAGGCCTGTTAAGGCCACTTAACACGCTGCGTTATCGGTACCGATATCGCTAGCATGGGTACTCGCCCCCATCGATTGTGCGACATGGTCAAATCGCTGCCTGTGGCGCACAAAATCGCCCAGACCCATCACACTACTTACCTGCCTTGCGACGTCGCTGTGACCGGCAAACCGCCTCCTTTCTAAGGGGGCGGTTCGTTCAGCGTCACAGCAATGTCACAGCTGCGTCACTGATCCGCCTCCCAATAGAAGCGGAGGGGCAGAGATGAGCGGGACGTAACATCCCGCCCACCTCCTTCCTTCCGCATTGCGGGCGGGAGGCAGGTAAGGAGAGGTTCCTCGTTCCTGCGGTGTTACACATAGCGATGTGTGCTGCCGCAGGAACGAGGAACAAGTTCGTTACTGCTGCAGCAACGATATTAGAGAATGGACCTTCATGTCACCGATGAGCTATTTTGCACGTTTTTGCAACGATGCAAAATCGCTCAAAGGTGTCACACGCAACGGCATCGCTAAAGCGACCGGATGTGCGTCACAAATTCCGTGACCCCAACGAGTTCGCTTGAGCGATGTCGCAGCGTGTAAAGCGGCCTTTAGGCAAATAGCTAGATGAGCAGTTAGATATAATCCTGATTGAGTACTCCTTCTCACAGTGAAATGACTTTTACACTTTAAGGCTGGGGCCACACGGGGATTACTGCGATCCCCTCGCATGACACTCGGCTCACGCTGGCAGTACAGCAGAGCCGAGTGTCATGCTAGTGTCCCTGCGACTGAGGTCCGATCGTGCGAGCGGACCTCAACTGTGGGGGTTGGGCCGGCACTGAGGAGGGGCGGGCTGGTGCTGCAGAGGGGGGGCGGGCTGGCTCTGAGGAGGGTTGGGAGGGATTTATCTCCCTCTCTACTCCGTAGCCGGCTATTGCCATTCTCGCACTGCACTCGCATTACACCGGTATCTGCGAGTACAGTGCGATTTTTCTCTCGCCCCATACATTTGAATGGGTGTGAGAGAAACAATGATCGCATTACAATCGCAGCATGCTGCGATTGTTTTCTCGGTCCGATTAGGGCTGAGAAAATAATCGCTCATGGGTGCTGACACACAGGCTAATATTGCTCCGAGTGGAATGCGATTTTTTATCACACTCCACTCGCACCGATTTTCATGCCGTGTGTCTTAGGCCTAATTAAAAAAATTAATTCAATGTTTAGATAGACAGATATAGACATAGATAGATAGATAGATAGATAGATAGATAGATAGATAGATAGATATTTTCACAAAGTTTAGCTTATTTCAGCAGAATCCTCCGGTGATACGTTTCTAAGAAATAACAAAGTGTAAGGAACAACAACAGTTTTCACAGTTAACGATGAGGCTATTAGGAAATTCCTTTGCATATTCAACTAGGTTCATGCAACCAGTAGATTAGCAGGGGGCTGTGTGATGATCTGCTGCATTATAATGGGAAACGCAGAGCGATAATTGATGGAAAGTAGGAATCATTGATCCCAATGGAGCTGAATGCATAGACAATAAAGGCAGGAGGCACTGAGAACACAATGGAGAATGCCAGTCGTACAACTTTAATATATGATCTGAATCTAAATATGTCAGTCCCATCAAATTCCCACCTCACTTGGAGGGAAGGTCTGAAACACACCTCCATTAACTTCTGAAGGCAGCTAGCAACCTGTGAAGCTTGGTAATTAAATCCTGCGCTCATTAGCATGCTATGTGTGCCATACATAAAACATGGGGCCACGGTGTGCTGACAGTACTAATTCCACAGGAACGTCTTTATACATTAGGTATTCCTCCGTATCGCTTCAGTAAGCGATGCAGCCATTGACACCACTCATTTATCTCCATGTACCTCTGCACATATCAGCTTGTTAGGTAAGAGTAATTGAAACAAATGAATTCTTGAATGCCCACTGTGTCAGAGATAAAACAGCCCTGCGTCTCTGCCCAGGAAGGAACTGAACGCAGCAACTTGTACCAAGCGTGACAGCAGGAAATCTGCATGTATCATACACATCCTTCAGCTGCCCAATTTTACCCTTTAAGGTTATGAAGAAATTATAAATGGATCCGTGAATAATAAATTACATCTATGTTGGAAGTCAAATTGCTTTTTTCACATGTACCATGCATTTTTCCTGGCGTTAGGGACTATATCATATTGATCAACAAACATAGAGTTAATAAAGACACAACATATGCACTACATAAATGATTGCGCATATTTTAATATTTAAAGGCAATCTGTCACCAGGTTTGTTTTATACATCTGAGAACAGCATAATGTACGAGCAGAGACCCCGATTCCAGCAATGTATCACTTACTGGGCTGCTTGCTGTCATTTTGATAATATCAGTGTTTTACCTGCTGCAGACCTACAAGTTCTCTAAATGCTAATATCTGTATAACCCTGCTCACATCCCTGATTGGTAGCTTTCTGTGTACATTGTGCTTAGGTAGAAAGCTGACAATCAGTGGCGGGAGCAAGGTTATATAAAACTCATGAATATGGAGGACTACATGGCACCAGATTTACTAGTCTTCTAGTGATAAAATCACTGTTTTATCAGCAGGGGATTAACAAAACTGCAGCAAGCATCTTAGTGAGTGACACTGCTGGAGTCAGGGTCTCTGTCTCTACATTATGCAATCAGATTGGAAATAACCAAAAGAAAAAATATGAGGCAGAGCAGAATTAATAATAACACTTATTCAAAAAATGTTAAACTTTATTGGGTACAATTAATTAAAAACAGCAAATGCAAAAAGGACTGAATAAATGGTGGGTGAGCAACTGTGGGAACCCCACTAATGCAAGATACACAGATCACATGTAAAGTGTTATGATGTGACTTTGGATAATGAGGGATGGGGCCCCTAAGCTGTCCCTCATGCTAGGGGGCTCTATACTGACCTCAGGGATACTCCTAATGATGGAGATGCCCGAGTCCAATTCCTGGCCGTGCTCCTGACCAGACCTAATCTGATTTCCTCACCTCCACCAGGGAAGAACAGGGAAGAAGTGTGATGGTAACCACAGGTAAAGACAGACAAGGAAAAAACAAAACTGTGACACTGCACACACCCAGGAACAGACAGTAAGAGATTAAGGCGGAAAATGAGAGCAAGAAAGAAACTACAAAAGACAATAGGGATAAATTTCACAACTACACAAAGCAATCAGTACCACCACCACCAGATAGTCTGGAACACCACACCTCACCAGACCAACTAAGATAAACATTAGCTGGCATAGGAGGAAGGATCCAGTCAATATATATATATATATATATATATATATATATATATATATATGGGGAGCAGATGTGTTTGGCTTCCCCAGAACATGTGGTCAAAGAAGACTAACAACTAGTGATGAGCGAGTACTAAAAAGCTCGGGTGCTCGAAGCTCGGGCCGAGCCTCCCAAGATACTCGTGTACTCGGGCCGAGCAACGAGCCCAATGTTATCCTATGGGAGACCCGAGTATTTTTGTGAAATGACCCCCCGGCAGCATGGAGAAACCCTAAAAATGTCACAAAAGTCTCAGAAGAGTGCTCAAATGACATGGCAACAGCATGGGGAAGACCCCTTGAAGCATTTATCACTCAAAAGTCACAGCTGTGAACAATTTTGTCCGCGTTTCACGCCATTTTTACGGACTCACCAGAAAACCTTCCAAAATGACCCCAAAATGATTTTTCATGGCGGAAATGTTAAGGGCACATACCCAATAGTGAGATAGAGCTGGTGTATGTTACTTTTTGAGATTAATACATGAATGATTTCACGTGAAAACATTGTGTGGCACTCCGATGTCCCTGAGAAGAGACGTACATGAAGGCCTCTTGAGTCTAATGTGCCCATTTTGAGGAAGTGAGTCTTTGTAGTATTTTCCTTTGCCAGGGCAGTCCAAAATTGTGAGGTTCACCAATGCCCCTGCATACAGACGTGCATGAGGGCCTGTAAACCTGAAGTGCCCATTGTAAGGAAGTGGGTCTATTTTAGTATAGCCCTTTGCCAGGGCAGCCAAAAATTGGGAGGCTCCACGTTGTCCCTGGATAGAGACGTGCATGATGGCCTGTAAACCTGAAGTGCCCATTGTAAGGAAGTGGGTCTATTTTAGTATAGCCCTTTGCCAGGGCAGCCAAAAATTGGGAGGCTCCACGTTGTCCCTGGATAGAGACGTGCATGATGGCCTGTAAACCTGAAGTGCCCATTGTAAGGAAGTGGGTCTATTGTAGTATAGCCCTTAGGCAGGGCAGCCAAAAATTGGGAGGCTCCACATTGTCCCTGGATAGAGACGTGCATGATGGCCTGTAAACCTGACGTGCCCATTGTAAGGAAGTGGGTCTATTGTAGTATAGCCCTTAGGCAGGGCAGCCAAAAATTGGGAGGCTCCACATTGCCCCTGGATAGAGACGTGCATGATGGCCTGTAAACCTGAAGTGCCCATTGTAAGGAAGTGGGTCTATTTTAGAATAGCCCTTTGCCAGGGCAGCCAAAAATTGGGAGGCTCCACGTTGTCCCTGGGTAGAGACGTGCATGAGGGCCTCAAAACATTAAGTGTCCATTGTCAGGAAGTGGGTGTATTATAGTATAGCCCTTAGGCAGGGCAGCCAAAAATTGGGAGGCTCCACGTTGTCCCTGGGTAGAGACGTGCATGAGGGCCTCAAAACATTAAGTGTCCATTGTCAGGAAGTGGGTGTATTATAGTATAGCCCTTAGGTAGGGCAGCCAAAAATTGGGAGGCTCCACGTTGTCCCTGGGTAGAGACGTGCATGAGGGCCTCAAAACATTAAGTGTCCATTGTCAGGAAGTGGGTGTATTATAGTATAGCCCTTAGGCAGGGCAGCCAAAAATTGGGAGGCTCCACGTTGTCCCTGGGTAGAGACGTGCATGAGGGCCTCAAAACATTAAGTGTCCATTGTCAGGAAGTGGGTGTATTATAGTATAGCCCTTAGGCAGGGCAGCCAAAAATTGGGAGGCTCCACGTTGTCCCTGGGTAGAGACGTGCATGAGGGCCTCAAAACATTAAGTGTCCATTGTCAGGAAGTGGGTGTATTATAGTATAGCCCTTAGGCAGGGCAGCCAAAAATTGGGAGGCTCCACGTTGTCCCTGGGTAGAGACGTGCATGAGGGCCTCAAAACATTGTTCCCATTGCAAAGGAGCGGGTCTCCTGTCGTTGTAATGTCCATTCTGCAAAGAATGGGCGAAAAAATTTACCACTGGGGGTATACCTGAAACAAAGGCCTAAGTATTGCAATTTGTAACGGTCATCATCATGGTGGCGCATGAGGAGAAGGAGGAGCAGTCCAGCGATTATCCAAAGTCCAGAAGTGTGTACCCATGGGTGAGTGGAGGTACATGGCAAACTTTAAATTCCGCTCTCATTTGCTGGTGGTGTGGTGAAGTCTGGCCCAATCCAACCCTTGTTCATCTTGATCAGAGTCAGCCTGTCAGCATTTTCAGTTGACAGGCGGGTGCGTTTATCTGTAATGATTCCACCTGCGGCACTAAAAACACGCTCTGACAAAACGCTAGCAGCAGGGCAGGCCAGGACTTCCAAGGCGTAGAGAGCCAATTCATGCCACGTGTCCAGCTTGGATACCCAATAATTGTAAGGCACAGAGGAATGTCGGAGTACAGTTGTTCGATCTGCAAGGTACTCCTTCAGCATCTGGGCAAACTTAGGATTTCTTGTGGCACTACCCCGCACCTCAGGGGCTGTGGTACGTGAGGGGCTGAGAAAACTGTCCCACATCTTAAAGACTGTTCCCCTACCTCTGGCGGATTGGACTTGTGCCTCTCTCGGCTGTACGCCTCGGTTGTCCACTGATTCCTGACCTATGCCGCTAGCGTTTTGTGAGGGGAATGCTTTGCCTACTTCCGTGACTATGGCCTTCCGGAACTGCTGCATTTTGGTTGACCTCTCCTCCACGGGAATAAGAGACAAAAAGTTCTCCTTGTAGCGTGGGTCTAACAGTGTTACCAACCAGTAATGATTGTCGGCCAAGATGTTCTTAACGCGAGGGTCACGAGACAGGCAGCTTACCATAAAGTCAGCCATGTGCGCCAGACTCTTAACAGCCAGGACTTCAGTAGCCTGACCAACAAGATGACTGAACATGCTGTCCTCCTCCTCCTCCTCCTCCTCCTCCTCATCTACCCTGTCCTCTGGCCAGCCACGCTGAACCGAGGATATGACTGGTGTGCATGTCATATCCTCAATTTGGCCGGAGAGTTGCTCCATGACTTCATCCTCCTCCTCGTCATAGTCCTCCACTGCACGTTGTGATGAGACGAGGCTGGGCTGTGCGTTATCACCCACACCCACTACTGTTTCTTGCTGCAACTCATCGCGCTCCGCCTGCAATGCATCATGTTTGTTTTTCAGCAGAGACCGTTTTAGAAGGCAGAGTAGCGGTATGGTGACGCTAATAATGGCGTCATCACCACTCACCATCTTGGTGGAGTCCTCAAAGTTTTGGAGGATGGTACATAGGTCTGACATCCATCTCCACTCCTCAGGTGTTATGTGTGGAGTTTGACCCATTTCCCGACGGCTTAGGTGATGCAGGTACTCAACAACTGCCCTCTTCTGCTCACATATCCTGACCAACATGTGCAGAGTTGAATTCCAATGCGTGGGGACATCACACACCAGTCTGTGAGCCGGAAGATGCAAACGGCGCTGAAAGCCGGCAAGGGCGGCTGAAGCAGTAGGTGACTTTCGAAAATGTGCAGACAGGCGGCGAACTTTTACCAGCAGATCAGACAGCTCTGGGTATGATTTTAGAAACCGCTGAACCACGAGGTTGAGCACATGGGCCACGCATGGAACATGTGTCAGCTGGCCTCGCCTCAAAGCCGCCACCAGGTTCCGGCCATTGTCACACACGACCTTTCCTGGCTTTAGGTTCAGAGGTGTGAGCCAGTGATCTGCCTGCTGTTTCAGAGCTGTCCACAGCTCTTCTGCATTGTGGGGTTTGTCACCTATGCAGATTAGCTTCAGCACAGCCTGTTGCCGCTTTGCCGAGGCAGTGCTGCAGTGCTTCCAGCTTGTGACTGGTGTGGAGGGTACAGTGGATGAGGATGCGCAGGAGGAGGAGGAGGCTGAAGAGTATGACATTCCGGAGCTGTAGAGTGTGGGTGAAACACTGACTGAGGTAGGGCCTGCAAACCTTGGTGTGGGAAGGACGTGTTCCGTCCCTCGCTCAGACTGGGTCCCAGCTTCCACAATATTAACCCAGTGTGCCGTCAACGAGATGTAGCGGCCTTGCCCACAAGCACTTGTCCACGTGTCTGTGGTTAGGTGGACCTTGGGTGAAACAGCGTTGTTCAGGGCACGTGTGATGTTTTGTGACACGTGGTTATGCAACGCGGGGACGGCACACCGGGAGAAATAGTGGCGGCTGGGGACCGAGTAAGGTGGGACAGCTGCCGCCATCAGGTCACGGAATGCTTCTGTCTCCACCAGCCTAAAAGGCAACATTTCCAGCGCAAGCAGTCGCGAAATGTTAGCATTTAGAACTGTGGCATGTGGGGTGTTGGCAGTGTATTTGCGCCTGTGTTCAAAGGTTTGCTGAATGGATAACTGAACGCTGCGCTGGGACAAGGACGTGCTTGATGATGGTGTTCTTTCTGCGTAGGCAACTGCAGGTGCAGGAGTGGAGGAGGCTTGTTCGCAGGCAGCATGGACAGGGGATTGGCTCGCATGCACAACCAGCGAAGACGTAGCAGTGACATCAGCAAGCACTGCTCCTCGACTCTGTTGTACTTCCCACAAAGTCGGGTGCTTGGCTGACATGTGCCTGATCATGCTGGTGGTGGTCAGGCTGCTAGTTTTGGTACCCCTGCTGATGCTGGCACGGCAGGTGTTGCAAATGGCCTTTTTTGAATCATCTGGATCCAACTTAAAAAACTGCCAGACTCGGGAAGACCTAACATTTGTACAGGCACCTTGTGTCGTCGTGTTGTTCCGGGGAACGGTTGCCTGACTTCTGCCTGGGGCCACCACCCTGCTTCTTACTGCCTGTTGTGATGCTACGCCTCCCTCCCCCTGTGCACTGCTGTCCTCGCTCTGCATATCCTCCTGCCAGGTTGGGTCAGTTACTGGATCATCCACCACGTCGTCTTCCTCTTCCGCACCCTGCTCCTCCTCCTGACTTGCTGACAATTGTGTCTCATCATCGTCCACCACTTGTTGAGACACGTTGCCAACTTCGTGAGAACGTGGCTGCTCAAATATTTGGCCATCTGTACAGACGATCTCCTCATGACCCACTTCAATATGAGCTGGCGAGAGGCCAGAATGTGTGAATGGAAACGTGAACAGCTCTTCCGAGTGTCCAAGTGTGGGATCATTAATGTCCGAGGAGGACGTGTACTCAGCCTGGTGGTAGGAAGGAGGATCAGGTTCAGAAATGTGCGGTGCAGTATCACGGCTACTGACACTTGACCGTGTGGAAGACAGAGTGTTTGTGGTGGTGCCAATCTGACTGGAAGCATTATCTGCTATCCAACTAACAACCTGTTGACACTGGTCTTGGTTCAAGAGCGGTGTACTGCTGCCGTCCCCAAGAATTTGGGACAGGACGTGCGAGCGACTAGATGTGGCCCTTTGTTGTGGCGAAATTAGAGCTTGCCCACGACCTCGGCCTCTGCCTGCACCACCATCACGTCCACTTCCTTGTTCCTTGCCAATGCCCTTGCGCATTTTGCAATGCTGTGCACTGCTGACGTGTATATTCACTACTTGTGCGTTATATCAAAGTTTCTGGAAATTGCACACAAGTGCACCTGTACACTGCCACCAACAGGCACACACGTGCGGTTTTAAAAACCAAGCACGGACGCAATAAGAACCTAACAGGTTTTTTTGGGGAGCGACAATTACAGACAAGTCAGACACTATCTGGACTGTTTTACACTGTGTACACCAGCCCCAGATATGATGAAGGCTGGTATACGGTCACCACTACCCTGCCTGCCTGCCTGTATACTGGTACAATAGTCCTGACAAGGACTCTTTTGGTCACTAGCCTGTATTCAGACCTGGCTATACCCTGCCTGTATATAGCAACAATAGTCCTGAGAAGGACTCTGCTACTGTACTCCGACCTGGCTATACCCTGCCTGCCTGTATACAACTAGAATAGTCCTGAGAAGGACTTTTGGTCACACTGTTTGCAGACCTGCAACTGAAAAAGCTATAAAGGGCCGCAAAGCTTTCCCTGAATCAGCGACACTCTCCCTGCACTGACAGTCTGGATAGCTGTGAGCAGAGCACAGCGCGCCGGCCGATATAAAGGCTCGGTCACGCTGTGCAGGCCGGCCAATCACTGCAATTCCACAACTAACAGGGCTGTGGCATTGCAGTGGTCTGCCAGCCAATCCCTGCATGAGGGCTGGCTCTCAAAAGAGCGCCAACATGCAAAAATGAAGACCACGAGTACAGCACGAGTATCGCGAGATTACTCGGTCCCCGCCGAGCAGCCCGAGTACAGCGATACTCGTGCGAGTACCGAGTAGTTACAAGCATGCTTGCTCATCACTACTAACAACCAGACTAGCAGAGATTTAAGGGGGCTTTACACGGTAGCGATATCGCTAGCAATTTCTAGCGATATCAAGCGTGTAAGTACCCGCCGCCGTCGCGCATGCGATTGTTTGTGATCGCTGCCGTAGCGAACATTATCGCTACGGCAGCGTCACACGTACTTACCTGGTCGGCGGCGTCGCTGCTGTGACTGCCGAACAATCCCTCCTTCAAGGGGGAGGGATGTTCGGCATCACAGCGATGTCACCGCAACGTCACTAAGCGGCCGGCCAATCAAAGTGGAGGGGCGGAGATGAGCAGGACGTAACATCCCATCCACCTCCTTCCTTCCGCATTGGGGCCGGTGGCAGGTAAGGAGACGTTCCTCGCTCCTGCGGTGTCACACATAGCGATGTGTGCTGCTGCATGAGCGATGAACAACATGGATAAAAAACCCTCACCGATTTTTGAGTTTGGGACGACCTCTCCATGATGAACGATTTTCACCATTTTTGAGGTCGCTTAAGGTCGCCGGTCAGTGTCACACGCTGCGATATCATTAATGACGCCGGATGTGCGTCACTAACAAAGTGACCCCGACGATAAAACATTAACGATATCGTAGCGTGTAAAGCCCCCTTAACTCTTGATGGCCTGCCTATGAATCAGCACACAGCAGGTTGATGGAGTGTCAGAATCTGTAATCTGAACAGAACCCGACACCGCCATGACAGTCAGCGAAGTTTGTGAAGCTCTACATGTGACATAAAGGTAGTATGAATCAATTTTCATTTACCATACAATTATATGACATGACAAATGTACTATACAGATTGTATGCAAAAGTAATAAAGATAAATATAAATATTAATAATAATAGTATCAATATTCATCAACATAAAACCAACAGATAAATAAATTAAAGTAATAAACATATATAAGGAGTAATCCCACAAAACACCCAACGCGCGTTTCATGGAGTGTGTTTGGTGGGTGAGTTTGGTATTACTCCTTATATATATGTATTATTTTTTATTTATCAGTTGGTTTTATGTTCATTAATATTGAGTTATATTTATCTTTATTACATTTGTTATATCATATAATTGTATGTTATATAATATATATTCATACTTACCATTACCTCCATTACATGTGACATATGCACCTTATGGGGTTCTCACGGTAAGAGTCCTTATTTGTTCTGCCAGGATTATTTGCTGTTTTTACTTAATTGTAACCAATAAAGGTTTAACATTTTTTAAATAAGTGTTATGATTAATTCTGTCCTGGCATGTATTTTTCTTTTGGTCATTTCTAATCTGAACTGTGCCTTTGTGGGGCATCTATATTTCCTATTATTGCAAGCAAGCCTTGGCAGTTTACTCTATTAGGTAGCTGATACCTGTTGACGGTTCCCTTTACGTTTAATTTGTAAAACAATCTGAGTTTTATAACAGGAAACTAATGACCCCTGAGCTATTGTAACGTTTTGAAAATTGCCTAGATAGCAATCGCCTAATGTGATGTTACAAGAAGTATAATTTCTCCTAACTGCAGAAACAATACAAAAGTGCAACCGAGATGCCGGGAGAAATGTAAATTGGCAATCTTCTGTTACCGAACAGATTGCCATCATTGAGAAGACCACATTTGAAATCAGTAATTACACGTAGAAGCAAAGGATATCACAAGATCGAGTCCATTTATTGTTCATTTGCATGTGTTTAGCAATAAGAAGGCTATAAACAGCCCTATTATTTGGCACAATATGCAGCACTTGTTAACAATCTCAGATTTTCCTAAATGTTGTTTCTACTTGTGATATCTACAGTAAATCACAAAAGTGAGTACACCCCTCACTTTTTTTAAACTGTTTTATTTTTTATTTTCATGGAACTACATTGACAATATGACACTTGATACAATGTAAAGTAGTCAGTGTACAGCTTGCATAATAATGTAAATTTGGTGTTCCCTCTGTGAAATCACTCAACACACAGCCATTAATGTCTAAACCGCTAGCAACAAAAATGAGCACACCAAAAAAACTAAAAAAAATGAGCTGGAGCGTGAGTTGGTACACATGGCTGTAATAAGTGCATGTTCACACTGGCTATGAGATAAAGAAAACCCAAAATAAGAATAATATGAATATATACCCTGCTGTAACTAAATAAAAGCATAGTGCATATAAATAAACATAGGGTACTTAGTAAATACTATTTTGATCAAAAAAGCATAAAGCCATCCCATCGCGACAAGGTGTACCCAAATCGGAATGGTACCTTTACTCTCTAATATTAAAACCTCACCATGTGTCAACAGACATCAATCTGAATAAGGGCAGAGAATGGCTGGTTCCCGACTATAGGCACACAGCCATAGGATGCAATGGATGAATAGCTCAGCTCATTTGAAAAGGGGGCCACACCCTATTTGTACTGAGTACAAGACACTAGAGAGAGAAAAAAAATGAGCTGGAGCGTGAGTTGGTACACATGCATGCAATAAGCGCATGTTCACACTGACCATGAGACAAAGAAAAAATCCCAGAAGGAAGCCTCTCCTAATGATGATGCTCAAGAAAGTCTGCAAAGAGCTTGCTGAAAACAAGCAGACTTAGGGCCGTTTCAGATCAGCGGTATTCTGCCGCACTCGCAGATCCGGCACAAGGGCCGTTTCAGATCAGCGGTATTCTGCCGCACTTGCAGATCCGGCACAAGGGCAGTACAGTACTTTACAGTTCTTAGACAGTGCGGCAAGCCCAGGTCATATGCTGTCACATGGTCCAGTCACATGACCCTATGTGCCCGGAGCTTGCCAGTGAACTGTAAAGTACTGTACTGCCCTTATGCCGGATCTGCGAGTGCGGCAGAATACCGCTGATCTGAAACGGCCCTTACAACATTGATTACTGGAATTATGTTCTGTGATCTAATGAGACCAAGATAAACTTATTTGGTTCAAATGGTCTTAAGTGTGTATGGCAGCAACCAGGTAAGGAGTATAAAGACAAGTGTATCTTGCCTACAGTCAGGCAAGGTGGTGGGAGTGTCATAGTTTGGGGGTGCATTAGTGCTGCCGGCTGTGGCTAGTTATAATTCATTAAGGGATCCATGAATGCCGACATGTGCTGTGACATACTGAAACAGATCATGATCACCTCCCTTCAGAAACTGGGCAGCAGGACACTATTTCATCATGATAAGGACCACAAAAACACCTCCAAGACTTCCACTGCCTTGCTAAAGAAACTGGGGGTAAAGGTGCTGGACTGGCCAAGCATGTCTCCAGACCTAGACCCTAATGAGCAGCTGTGGGGCATCCTCAAACAGAAGGTGGAGAAGTGCAAGGTCTCTTTCATCCACTAGCTCCGTGATTCATCATGGAGGAGTGGAAGAGGGTTCCAGTGGCTCCCGTGAAGCTCTAGTGAACTCGATGTCCAAGAGAATTAAGGCAGTGCTTGAAGATAATAGTGCACACACAAAATAGTCAAACTTTGAGCACAATATGGCCATTTTCACTTAGGGGCATACTTACTTTCGTTTCCAGTGGTTTCTACATTAATGGCTGTGTGTTGAGTTATTGAGAGAGAATCGGACCACAGTTTGGGCTCGCTCACACTGGTGATGATGAGAGAATTGCATGCATTATGCAAATGACACTCGGCTCAAAATCTGCTGTGAGCGTGAGCCAAGTGTTATTTATTGTGCTACGATTCTGTGGCATGCGAGAATCGGATAAGAGGTGTGGAGAAGATGGAGAAATTATAATTTCTTCATCTTCTCCATTGATTGTGTTGGCGTATATCAGACTCAGATGACATCCAAGGGAGTCTGTCAACCCAAACCGATGGTATAAACTAATTATATAATCTTGTAGAGGATATGGCTCAATAAAATATGCACCTAAAGGTCCAGTCACACTAAGCAACTTACCAGCGATCCCAACAACGATAGGGATCGCTGGTAAGTTGCTAGGAGGTTGCTGGTGAGATGTCACACTGCGACGCTCCAGCGATCCCACCAGCAACCTGACCTGGCAGGGATCGCTGGAGCGTCGCTACACAAGTTGCTGGTGAGCTCACCAGCAACCAGTGTCCCAGCCCCCAGCGCCGCGTGGAAGATGCTGCGCTTGGTAACTAAAGGCTACTTTACACACTGCGATATCGGTCCCGTGTCGCACAACAGCCGTCACACATACATACCTGTCCGGCGACATCGCTGTGATCGGCGAACCGCCTCCTTTCTAAGGGGGCGGTCTGTGCGGCGTCACAGCGACGTCACTGAACCGCCGCCCAATAGCAGCGGAGGGGCGGAGCTGAGCGGGACGTAACATCCCGCCCACCTCCTTCCTTCCTCATAGCGGCCGGGAGGCAGGTAAGGGGAGCTTCCTCGTTCCTGCGGCGTCACACGCAGCGATGTGTGCTGCCGCAGGAACGAGGAACAACCTCGTTACTGCTGCAGTAACGAGATTTGAGAATGGACCCCCATGTCGCCGATTAGCGATTTTGCAACGATGCAAAATCGCTTATCGGTGTCACACGCAACGGCATCGCTAATGCGGCCGGATGTGCGTCACGAATTCCGTGACCCCAACGACTCCGCATTAGCGATGTCGCAGCGTGTAAAGCCCACTTAAGGTAAATATCGGGTAACCAACCCGATATTTACCTTGGTTACCACCGCACGGAGCTACACGTGCAGAAAGCAGGGAGCAGCGCACACTGAGCGCTGGCTCCCTACTCTCCTAGTTACAGCACACATCGGGTTAATTACCCGATGTGTGCTGCAGCTAAATGTGCACAGAGCAGGGAGCAGCGCACAATGCTTAGCGCTGGCTCCTTGCTCTCCTAGTTACAGCACACATCGGGTTAATTAACCCGATGTGTGCTGCAGCTACATGTGCACAGAGCAGGAGCCGGCACTGACAGTGAGAGCGGCGGAGGCTGGTAACAAAGGTAAATATCGGGTAACCAAGGACAGGGCTTCTTGGTTACCCGATGTTTACATTGGTTACCAGCCTCCGCAGAAGCCGGCTCCTGCTGCCTGCACATTTAGTTGTTGCTGTCTCGCTGTCACACACAGCGATCTGTGCTTCACAGCGGGACAGCAACAACTAAAAAATGGCCCAGGACATTCAGCAACAACCAACGACCTCACAGCAGGGGCCAGGTTGTTGCTGGATGTCACACACAGCAACATCGCTAGCAACGTCACAAAAGTTGTTCGTTAGCAGCGATGTTGCTAGCGATGTTGCTAGCGATGTTGCTTAGTGTGACGGGGCCTTTAGGCCTCCTTCACACATCTGCTTTTCTGTTCTATTTGTGTTTTTCCCAGAATACAAACCAATTATATGATGTGGTGCTGTTCAAACTACTGAATGTCTGCAAAAAAAAAAATGATAGAGATATTTTTGATCCAAAGTCTATGGAACGCTGAAAATCATGGTCAGCACACATATCCCATCTATGTACAATCTGTGAGCTGTCTGTTTTTTATGTAATGGGTAAGAGAAGCAGTGCAATTTTTTCGGCATACAAGAAAATAATTGCATGATAGAACTGGATGCACTGACCAGTGATCTGAAATTGACCAGGCTCAGTGATGAAAATTAGGGCACAAGTAAATTTGGCCACCTTTATTTGCTAAGTAACTCATATTTTTCAAAAAAGATTTAATGTTTTCTTGGCAGTAATGCATACTTATATTCCAATGTTCCCAATCTACATACTTGTTTTTTCTTCTTCCCTTTACTTGAGTGCAACTGCTATGTTAGACAGTGATTAAAATTAGTCTGTTTTCTTCATGAACAAGAAAAAAAAAGAAATCTGAATCAGACCTTGGTGTTCTAATCACTGCCTCCATTCTGCAGAAACTAAAGGGCACTTGACACGCTGCGATATCCCTACCGTCAGTTGTGCGTCACGGGCAAATCGCTGCCCGTGGCACACAACATCGCTAGGAACAGTCACACATACTTACCTGCCTAGGGACGTCGCTGTGACCGGCGAACCGCCTTCTTTCTAAGGGGACGGCTCGTTCGGCGTCATAGAGACGTCACTAAGCGGCCGCCCATAGCAGAGGAGGGGTGGAGATGAGCGGCTGTAACATGCCGCCCACCTCCTTCCTTCCTCATTGCCGGTGGAAGCAGGTAAGGAGATGTTCGTCGTTCCTGCGGTGTCACACATAGCGATGTGTGATGCCGCAGGAACGACGAACAACCAGCAGCATGCACCACCAACAATATTATGAAAAGGAGCGACGTGTCAAATCAAATCAGCGTTTTTTGACGTTTTTGCGATCGTTGATCGTCGCTCCTAGCTGTCACACGCTGCGATATCGCCAACGACGCCGGATATGCGTCACAAACACCATGACCCCAACGATATATCGTTAGCGATGTTGCAGCGTGTAAAGCCCCCTTTAATCATACCTGCTAATTAGTATATTCGGGGCACCCTTGGCATGGCCAAGAGCAGTAGTCCCCAAACTACCTTACTGTGAGTGATACATTCAGCTCTGAGAGATGGTCTCAAGCCATATTCAATACTCCTCTTATTAGTTGTATCATGCTATCTGAAGCTTACCATATTTATCTATTCTCCCAGTATATTCTCATCCAGATCTGCTCTTCTGTGTGGGGATACTAACAAAAGTCATCATCTGCAGACCTTCTCTTCAAAGCTGTTTGTTAGACTTGGTGCCCTGAAAATGTATCAAGCTGAAGCAGATCAGGAACAAAGTAGATGTGGAACTGTTACTGCGCTGCTGAAGATATGACATAAATCGAGGAAAGTTGAATGAAGGTGGTTTTATATTATGCATTTTCAATTGACACCGCACTTCTTCATCAGGAAATCCACCTATATAGATGCATCAAGCTGGCAGTCGCAAGCCACACATCACAGATCGGCAAGCCACAGAGGCTCAGTGCACCTTTCTGCCCACTGATTTTGCATCTCTTGCCTCTCTCACTGGTGTTTGGCAGCATTGTTGTGCTTGAACTTTCTCTGCAGACAGTTCTCATTCCAGGCAAGACAGTCAAGCTGTCAATTACCTGAGGGACAAAAAGACTGACTGCACTCACCAAACTGAGGTGTGAACAGGCGCATAACTGAACATGACATAAAATACAAAAAAAGACAGTTTGCACTCTGATAATGCTAAAGTATGGAAATATGATTATATAGTGCCGTTTGCTACACCAAATTCACTATAACAGCCAGGCAAAAGGGTATGGAAAAATGTGGTAAACAATTAAAATGTAACCTTTATTAACTAATCGTTAAAAGCCATAAACCGCACAACAATAATGGTTGTAAAACCAACCTAGTAAGAACGGAGCGGATGTCAGGCTCCTATATTTGCCAACTCAGGACAAACTTCACATGGAGGGGAAACTCGTCCCTCCGTAGTGAGGGTAATGAGGACAACACTGAGTTGTCAGACACAATAATTAATGTGTAACAGGGTCATATAAATCACTGTAGTATCAATGTAAAAAAGAGAGAACAAGGTTGTCCAATATGTAGAGGGGGGGGGCAATCAAAACAGCCTCACATTACCCCTCAATTGGCAACCATCTGACCTGATATGCTCCTAGACCTCCCAATGCGTTTCATAATTCGCTTATTCCTCAGGGGACTATGGTCATGTGAGAGCTTCCGTGTGATGGACCTCCAGCATGTAGTATCTGGGCCTGGCATAAAGCTTTACCTTGTTCTCTCTTTTTTACATTGAGACTACAGTGATTTATATGACCCTGTTACACATTAATTATTGTGTCTGAAAACTCAGTGTTGTCCTCATTACCCTCACTACGGAGGGACGAGTTTCCCCTCCATGTGAAGTTTGTCCTGAGTTGGCAAATATAGGAGCCTGACATCCGCTCCGTTCTTACTAGGTTGGTTTTACAACCATTATTGTTGTGTGGTTTATGGCTTTTAACGATTAGTTAATAAAAGTTACATTTTAATTGTTTACCACATTTTTCCATACCCTTTTGCTTGGCTGTTATAGTAAAGTATGTTAACCATGAATGTGTGAACATGGACCTGTATTACTGCTAAGGAAAATCTAAGAAAAATGAGATATTTAGCATATATAAATGGCCATTTGTATATCTGCCCAGTTGCCACTTCACGGCATATCTCGTAACTTCATGGTTTCCATACTTTAGCATTCTCAGAGTGTCTTTTTTTGTATTTTATGTCATGTTCAGTTATGCACCTGTTCACACCTCAGTTTGGTGAGTGCAGTCAGTCTTTTTGCCTATATTAAGAGGGTCATACCTTCTGACCGAGCACCCCTCCCCCACTTGCCACAGGTAATCTTATCCTATATAGCAGGTTCCTACTTGCCCATACACAGGAGGTTTTTAACCCAGAGAGAGGCTTCAGCATAGGGTAGGTACCCAGTTATGAGATGTGCCATGAAGGGGCAACTGGGCAGATATACAAATGGCCATTTATATATGCTAAATATCTCATTTTTCTTAGATTTTACTTAGCAGTAATGCAGGTCCATGTTCCAACATTCATGGTTTCCATACTTTAGCATTATCAGAGTGCAAACTGTCTTTTTTTGTAAATTACCTAAGGGAGTTAGCTATTGAAACTCTAGAAGTACAATTTTTATAGGGTTATATTCTCTAGAAGGCTCTGTGCTATGTTTATACTGTCAGTTTGGGCTGACAGACTCCCTTTAACTGCATTGTAGCCATCAGTTATTTTAGAAGAATCCACATGATATGGCTCCGAATTGTATCTACTTTTCAATATGTACTACTCAAAAAAATAAAGGGAACACTTAAACAAGGATTTTGTATTTTGGCATTCCTTTTATTTTTTTGAGCAGTATAATATGGAATGGCTTCAATCGCAGTTCCTTGGGGTTACCAGGACCTCTTCTAGTCTCTGTGGTTGTCCTATTCATAAACATGTTTGGATCTGTCATAAGCACTCACCTTTTTTATGATGGTGCAGAAGAGACAATTGATCTGTTTTACTGCTAATAATAATGTAACGTCAATATCTGTCTGTTATATCTTCTGTTTTTAATGGAAACTATAATGCTGTGCCAGATCCAGTGCTCAGAAAATTCAAATGGTGCCCAATAGATCATTTTCTTAAAGGAGCTCTCCAAGAATGAGATAAAATGACATTTGTGATATTATTCAAACGGCAAGCTGTCCTAGTCACATGTCAATACCGGCTGCAGACTGAAGACATAAAGCTCCTGAGATCTATGTCACAACTAACTATAGCTGTATGACACATACCTCAGTTGGAAGCCAGAAGCAAGGCAGTCATATGTGAAGAAATATATCTCTTCGACGCTGAGCATAAAGAAGGTTTTCTACAGATTCATCCTCCTCAATGTTTGTTTTACAGTTGGGGGACAGTCAGTCTTCGAATTGTGCTACAAAGCTGGCACAATTATGGAAGAGGAAGAAGCTGGAATTCTACTCTCCAAGCACAATGTGGGTTAAAACATATTTCTTCACATATCGCAGCTATGCTCCTAGTTGCCAACAGGGTATGTGTGATACAGCTCTTGTAATTTAAGATGCACAGATTATTGTGAACTTTATGTCATCAATTTGCAGCCCAAACTGACGCATAACTAGATCAGGCTCCAGTTTGAATTATATCAGGGAATCCATTTTATCTCATCCTAAAAGAACACCTTTAAGGAATTTAACATGCTCTGTAAAGGAATCCACAATGGAATGTAATAGAGCCTCAGATGTGAACAGAACCTTAAGCTGCAGATACTGTACATATTTTGTTGGAGTTAATTATATATTCAAAGGCTGTATGCTAACATGATTGCAATAGTTAAATGAAGTTACTCGCAGTGACTTGGGACACAGCTATTCACAGTAACAATGCTACGTGTCAGGTGCCTTGCACAATTGTTTAAATAACCATCATCTGCACTGAACTCAAACCTTTTCTGGTATAACTTCCTGGAGAAAAGAAAGCAGCTAAAATTGTATTTTTCTACATTGCACTTTTCTACACAGCTAATGTACCTTTAGTGCCACCATGTGCTTTTATTGCAAAATGCAAGACCACATTACATCTTCTAACCAGTATGACACTGAAACGAACAATCGAGCCATATATTGTCAAAGTTGCATCTTTTCTGGGAGATGTCTCAACCCTTCCCCCAGTTTTTCATGGAGCACCTCCTTTCCTCCTGATAAAGTCCCTAATATACCCTCGGAATCACACTTTTGCCACATAAATACTGGAAAATCCAGGACTGTTGGCGACTACGTACATTACAACCTTAATAATCCACAGTGTGTCCCGTACAAAGTAATAATGCCCATTGAGTGCTTCCTTCACAATACTGACCCTGGAATGGCCAACAAAAATAAAAATTCCCCCTGTGTACCTCCTCTAAAAAGTATTTATGCCCATTAAGTGTCTACTTACGCAATAATGCTCTTGAGTGCCCCTCTATCAACTAATAATGTGCTCATTAAAAAGTAAAAATGTCCTTTGAGTGCCCTACAATTAGCAACAGAGCCCTGTGATTACCTCCCCCACACCCACTCATCCCCAAAAAAGCAAATTTTTCCAAAACGCTCCTAAATTTGTGATGCCCCGAGTGGTCCTAAAAAGTGTTATTGATAAAAAGGAAAACGGCTGTAAAAAATACCCACTAAACTCCGGACCACAAAATTTCCCTGTTGTTATTGTCCAAAAGTTGGCCACTATGTATTAAGTCCCCTTCACACGTTAGTGATTCGAGTACGTATGTCAACGTTTTTGTACGTACTGGAATTACTGATATACGCAGACCCATTAAAACCAATGGGTCTGCACAAACATCAGTAATTTCTCACTGTCCGTGTGTTCTGCATGGAGGCAAGTTTGTTTTTCTCTGGCACCACTGATGTCACACAGCCCACACACTGATGTAATCCACACGATCTCGAACACAAGCTTTCTAGGAAGCTTGTGTTACAGTTCGGGTCCAATTCGGGTCCAGGGGCTGTAAAAAAAGCACATTAGTAAAAAACATTATGATTATACTCACTGGTCCCACAACGTGTCCTGCAGACCCACTCAGCCGCTGTCTGATCATTAACTTCCAGAGGTATTCATTGCACTGCTCATTGCTCGGCAGTATTCGACTTTTTTCAGCTGTGTTCGCGGTGACGTCAAGGTTCACCCGAGTCCATGAGCCATGGGCTCGACTGAACTTTGACTGTCACTGTGTGAGTCTTGCATCGGTATCACCCGGCACGGCGCACACTCTCCTTACAGGAGCGAGACGGCTGCATGTATTTCCATGCAGCTGAAGCGCTCCTGTCAGGAGAGTATGTGCCGTGCTGGGTGATACCGAAGCGAGACTCACAGGAGTCATACGCAAGCCTCAGCTGTGCACTCGAGTGAAGTCTCTGACAGCTCTCGCACAGATGTAGCAGAGCTGAAGATACTGGCCCACCTTTTTACTACGTCAGAGGGTTTTTTGGTGTAATAAAGATGGAGTCCTAAATGTCTTCTGTTTTATGTAATATATAAAGCTGAAGGTGTGTATGTATGTGCGTGTGTGTGTGTGTGTGTGTGTGTGTGTGTGTGTGTGTGTGTATGTATGTATGTCCAGGATTGGCATCTGCACCGTCGCAGCTACAGCCACAAAATTTTGCACACTCACACTTCTGGACCCTGAGAGCATCATAGGCTATGTTTTGAGGGGAAATTTTAACCCCGCGCTTTACAGTTATTCACAAAAAAACCTGCCTCCATTAAAGCGAATGGAGCTGGGAGCCACAGTGCAGCCAGAACTTCAGAAGAATGCGCAGCCACGCCCTTAAATGGAATGTTGGCGTTCCACAATGCAGCTAGGAAAAGAGACAGACACAGACAGGGAAAGAGGCAGACACAGACAGGGAAAGAGGCAGACACAGACAGGGTAAGAAACAGACATAGACAGGGTAAGAGAAAGACACAAAGAGACAGACACGAACAAAGAGACAGACTGATAGGGAAAGAGACAGACAGGGAAAGAGAGGAAAAGAGAGAGACAGGTTAAGAGACAGACACAGACAAAAGACACAGAGACAGACACAGGGAAACAGACAGACAGGGAAAGAGAGGGAAACAGACAGACAAGGTAAGAGACAAAGACAGGTAAAGAGACAGACAAAGAGACAGACACAGGGAAAGAGATAGAGGGAAAAAGACAGACAGGGAAAGAGAGGGAAAGAGACAGACAGGGAAAGAGACAGACAGGGAAAGAGAGGGAAAGAGACAGACAGGGAAAGAGACAGACAGGGAAAGTGACAGTGATAGATAGACAGAGAAGGAAAGAGATAGACAGATAGGGAAAAAGATTGAGACAGACGGAGGAAGAGACAGAGACAGTCAGAGACAGACAGGGAAAGAGAGAGAAAGACAAAGAGAGAGAGAGACAGAGAGATATATACAGGCGGGGAGACAGACAGAGAATGGGAAAGAAACAGAGAGACAGTTACTTTGCACCTGAAGGAAGAACTAAGAATGTCGTCTATCAAAAGGCTCTCGAATAAGGAGTAGAAGATTACTTCACATTACTTAGCCAATTTAAATAAACAATTTAATAATTGCATTTATATCTATTTGTTTTGTGGTTTTTGTGTGCAGAATACATTTTTGTTAATACATTCTATTTTGTTAACAGCAGTTATTTACCCGGGCGAAGCTGGGTAGTACAGCTAGTTTCTAATAAAATATTTTTTTCTATGTGTTGTTGTTTTATATTACTGTTAAAATAACAGACAATCACAGATGCTGTCTCAGAGTGGGCATCTGTGATTGGATGCTGGAGTAACCTGAAACCAGCCCATACATTCTAGCAGCTGGAATATCTAGGAAGATTCCAGGTTACTCCAACAGCCAATCACAGACGCCCGTTCTGTGTGTTTGAGATTGGCTGTTGGGTCCCTCACACATATAGTAGTGTAAAAATAAATAATGATGTAGCACTCCGCAGTATTTTTGATTCTCAGCACAGATAAAGCGGACGGCTATGGGCTGCCACCCCCATCTGCCTGGCTTTACCTTGGCTGGCAATCAAAATACAGGGAAGCCCATTAATTTTTTTTTAATTATTTAAAAAAATAATTAAAAAAAATGTGTTGGCTCCCACTGTATTTTGATCACTAGTCAGGTAAAACCAGTCAGTTGGGCGTTGTGATTCTCCACAGCCATTGGACGCCATTTCCATAGGCTTTATTTGGCTCCTCCAGCCAGTGGCACGCTAGGTAATAAAGGTGTTAATACCAGCTTTGTATTCTCAGATAGTACTAAGCCCCAAATTCATGGTGTCACGCCAAATTAGACCTGGCCACCATGAATTTCTAGTAAACAGTAAAAAGAAAAATAAAACACATAGAATTTTTTTTTATTAGAAATAAAACAAAAAAAACATTTAGAGACTCCATGTTTATTATAACAAAAATCCTTTGTCTGACGTAGTCCACAGATAGAGCAATGTCAGCTCTGCTTCATCACTCTCTACAGACAAGTATATCTACAGAGCGAGACGCAGGCTGACACTGAGGGTATTATTGCACTTGTGTATGCCACCTGCTAGTCTTGCATTGGTATCACCCAGCACAGCGCACACTCTCCTGACAGGAGTGCCTCAGCTGCATGGAAATACATTCAGCCGACCCGCTCCTGTAAGGAGAGTGTGCGCCGTGTCGGGTGATACTGATGCAAGACTCACACAGCTGCAGTCAAAATTCAATTGAGTCCATAGCTCATGGACTCGGGTGAATCCTGACGTCACCGTGAACACAGTCGAAAGCAGCCGAAGACAAGCCGAGTGATGAGCAGTGCAGTGAATACCCCCGGAAGTTAATAATTGGACCCGAAAGCAGAAGTGGCTGGGAGACATCGGCTGAGCGTGTCTGCAGGACGCGTCGCAGGAGTGATAGGTATAGTGACAATGTCTATTATTAACTATATTCTTTATTTTACAGCCACCCACCCCATCCCATAACTGTAAAGTCAAAGTTTGGGGTTTGGACGCAAGTTTGCGTTATCTCAGAACCCGAAGTCGAACTTTACAAAAAGTTTGGGCGAGTCTCCTGAACAAGAACATTGAGGGGTTCGCCCATCACTAATTAGCACCATGAACAGCAGTGGCGAGGACAGGTGAATATAAAAGTTCCTGCTCTCTAAAATCACGGCACACAGTGCACCATACGCACTTTCAACACCTCCGTAAGAAACAAGTAGTTTTACTGACGTGTGAAAGAGGCCTAAGATTCACAGTATATAAATAAGATGCCGTTATATTTATGAAATCTTCTGATGACTGTGGATAAAACGTAGAAACACCACCCAATAAAATCCCAAACTATGGAATATGTTGGTGTAGGCTATGATCACGTCTGTTTTTATTATTCCATTTGTCTTTTCCATTTAGAACAAACAGAAGAGACAAAGGAAATTATGATCCTGCGCACGTCTGTTTGAGCATAGTCGCCCCAATTATTTCTATGGTTCCGTCTCATTTCTGGTTGTTTTGTATTTACAGTTTTAAAAAAATGTTCTGGGTGCATGACTTTTTTTATTAAAAAAAAATTATACCAAATGGACGGGTCCCATATAAATCATCAGGACACCTCAGCATCTGTTAATAACAGGAGTGCACAGGATCATAATTTTGTTTGTCTGTTCTAAGCAGAAAAGACAAAAGGAAAGAATAAAGCGACATGTGAACAGAGCCTTATAGTGCTCACATAAAGTTCATCTGAGGCCTCCAGCACCTCCTCCAAACCACAAGACTGCACTAAATGTTCTTCCTGGCAAGTCACATCTAATGCTTGGCTGTGGTGTTTGTGCAGAGCAAAAAAAGACTAAATGTCCTCGTCAATATTATTCATGACCCTTGTAAATTGCAATCATACCTGAATATCAGCCATTATTTCTGTACAGTGCTGAGACTGAAAGAATTATATACATTTACTTTAAAACCTATAAGCGGATTTGTGCAATGTGGTGTTTTACCACCAATAAATAAACAGTTTTGACATAAAATGCATCATCTGAATTATTCTTCATCAACATTTGTGTAACATTGAAATCTCTCCACTGACTAGACTCTAAAGGAATGTCTAAGCTTGGAGTGCCCCCTAGTGGTAAATTAATACATCGCAACCATTACACATTGCACACGATCAGTTCATCATTTTAGTTTTCCAACCATGTTTAAGAAAGCAGTGTAAAGATAAAAGCAATTACCTGATATGGCAACATTCATCTTTTGCACTTAGCCTGACAGCTATTGTCCATGTACCCAGGCCTCACTCAATATGTCATCTCCAATTCCTAACATCTGTGAGATAAAATCATTGGAGCACACACGATAATCATGTTTTTTCCAATGATATTTTTTGTTAAATGGCTCACGTTGTTAAGCATAGTGGAAAAAAAATGATACATAACCTTACCAATCTGAGGCAAATCATGATTTAACATCCCAGTAGTCTGTGCACATTGGTCCTGTCCAAGATATATGAGAAACGGTTGCAAATGTCTGCTGAGCCCATCATTGGCTGTCATATTGATCTGCTTTAGTCAGTGATTGTGTCACAGGGACTGAATGACAGGACCAGGACACTTAAGCTGACCCTCAGACTGCATACCCTGTGCTGTCCCTCAGCTCAGAGGTAATCTTGATGGTAGCAAGGCCTGAGTCACCAGCCTGTCCCTGACTCCTGTCCTAGCCCTGATGTAATTCCCCTTCCCCACCTCCACTCAAGGGGTGAGCAAGGACCGTAAACACAAACCCCGCAACCAGACACGGACAGGGGAAAACGACAACTCGTACACACAGCAATCATACAAAAAGGAGCCACTAAAAGTGCCCAAGGGGAAACAACACAAAAGGGGGAAGTAAAAAGACTACTGGGAAACTTCCAAACCATACAACCAGCACACCACAAACTGCTGCAGCCAACAAAGCAAATCACAGAAAGGGCTTCTCCAGCTCCTTTCTCCTCCCGGCCAAGATTCAAAATGAATGAAAATAAACAGCACCCTCTGCTGGAAGCAGAAGGTAAATATAGGACCTGGGAGTGGTCCAAATGTGAAACACCTGACCAGAAGTCAGAAGCTGCTGAAAGGTAAACTAACATTAACCCGCTTATCCCCAAAGGAAAGGGAATTAATTTAATCAGCAAAGTCTTATGGCCTCTTTCACACATCCGTGCAAGACACAGGTTTTGCACTGTCCGTGGTGTAGGTGCGTATGTGTGTGCGTGTGTCTGTGTGTGTTCAGCGTGTGCTATCCATGTGACATCCGCATAGCACACAGACAGCATGAACTTCTATACTTACCTGTCCATGGTACTGCTGGGTCCGGCGCTGCGGCTGCTTCTGGTCCGAGGTGCAGTGAATATGCAATGAGCACAATGAGCAGGGGTCGGAAGCAAGTGACAGCAGAGCCGAAGACATCAGTGGTGGAGACAAGTGAGTATAGAAAATGATTTTATTTCACAGACATGTGGTTTTCTCCGGTACATGTCACACTGATGTCACACGGATCACATCAGTGTGTGGTCCGTATGACACTTGTGCTGCCAGAGAAAAACGGACATGTCTATGTAGCGTCCACGGGGCCTTAGGGTGCTCGTCACTGGGCCAGTGGTTCCTTGGGGTAGCTGTGACTGGCCTGATCCGGCTCCCTGTCGGCTGCATGTTAAATAAGAACAGCAAACGGACAAGTGTCCAACACAGATGGGGATGGAAGGAGGATGACGGGCCCCTGGGAAGTGTGTCACCGGTTGCAGCGGTAACCTCCTCCGCCGCTGACCCTTCCTGCGACTAGTCCTCTCCCAGGGGCAGTACTAGATGGGGAATGGGGATGCTTTGCAGCGCCACCCGCGGTATGCGGCCAGGAACTAGCCGCCGCTGCACAGTCTCTCTCCAGGGCAGGTGTTATGTGCAGCTGGGATGGTATCGCTCCCCACGGGCGGAGTGGGGTACCCCGGAAGGTTGGTGAGAACTGGGGCAGCAGTCCACGGGAGCGCCGGAGCGCAGGGCGGCGGCAGTTACTCACAGAGTCACCAGGTGCGGGTTTCAGTCACTTTAATTACTGGCTCAAGTGGTATCACACCCCGGGTGCTGGTCCTCGCCATCAGAGTCTCCAGTCGCTTCCCGGGCAAATCAGAGGCTGGATCCGGTTTGATAATCTGTGACCTTTCTCCTCCATGCACAACTCTGTACTCTCCCCCGGCCCTGGCCCGAATGGCCGGCAGCCTGAGCCTCTCGTGGGTCAGGCTCCTATCCCTTTCCCCAGGCTCCCTCTGTTCTGTCGCGCCGAGGCCACCATGACTAGGGCTCTGTACCTCTCTCTTGTGCTCAGTTCCCTTCTCTCGTGACTACTCTCTTCTGGTCCACGATTACAGGTACCGGGTCCAATCTCTATAGATGTCACTGGCCCCCAGGTTGGTGGTGCTGTCTGCTCGGTGTTACATCAAGAAAGCTCTGCTCTGCCTCCCTGAAGGCCTGATAGCTTCCCTTCAGGGAGCTGCACACGACTGCTCTGTCTTGTGTCCAAGCTGTTCTGAGGTAAAGTGAAACTGTTTTCTACTCCTAACTGCTCAACTTTTGCAAGTTACTATGGTAACCTGGGTCTAAGAACTGGCTGAGTCACTTCCTGTGTCTGTAGAAACATTATTAACCCTTTCCTAGTGACTTCTTCTCCCTGCTGTATGGTGGTGTGAGGTGTGTGTAGAACTTACTAGATTAACATCTTGACCTGCCAGGGAAGGATATAATGATATACCCTGTAGCGACCAGTCTCAGGGGCGCTACATTTACGTGTGGAGCACATGGACACACATATGTTCCACACAGACACACGGTCGATGTGAAAACATGCAGGTGTGCGCAGACCCAATGATTTTAATGTTTCTACGTGTGTCCGTAAAAACAGACCTCACACGTACTGGACACACAGACATATTAAGGGGACCTAAAGTGACACTCTGATCCAGAACCTGTCACTAAATTCCACAACAGAGAGAAGACTGTGACAGATTGACTGGATAGGCATTTCTGACAACTAAAGAATAGACTAGGTTAGACGCTAAAACTAAATGTCCCCTGATTGGTCAAAAGCACTATGAGGCATGCTTATTTATTGATGGCATATGACAGGCATGACTCTGCATAGGATGTATAACAAGCGACTGTCACTGCCACTATTGAAAGGATCATGGTTGGAGAAGCACTGTTGAGGGCAGAGGTTGTGGAGTGAAACACACAGAAGCCTATCAGGGTGCCAGTGACATGGGTGACATAGGCAAGGCAGGCAATACACTACCACTGAGTTAGCCAGAGATCGGAACCCGTGACTATGCTATAAGCATTTAGGATCCGATTCCTCTACATTTTTTGCACTACAATTTTGGTGTAGTGTAACAAAATGTTTAAAAAACTCTCTAAGTTGCACAAACATTGCATTTTTTGGTGTCTTTACTGTATTCCTAGCCACCTCTGCCTTCCTAATTAAAGGGAACCAATCACCAGGATTTTCGTATATAATCTAAACCTAGTGCTATACTGGCCCTATCAGGCTGATACTATATATACCTGTAGAAGTCACCTCGATGTTTAGGTTTTGAAGTCCAAGAAAGTAAAGTTTATAAAATTGGCAGCTGATTGAGTGACAGCAGCTGAGGAGCAGATAATATCTGGAGGGGTATGCAAAGTTATGCCCTCCCCTGTTAGAATTAACATAAGTATTATACAATCGATGTAACTTTTCACTTCCAGGACCTGTGGTGATGTCATACTCATGTGATCAAAAGGGGTGGGGCCTCAGACAATAGGAAAATGATGCTTCATGGTATCTGCTTTGTTGGCTGAAGCCCCACCCCTTCTGGTCGCATGGGTATGACCTCACCACAGGTCCTGGAAGTGAAAAGTTACATCGATAGTATAATACTTATGCTAATTCTAACAGGGGAAAACTATGCATACCCCCAAGATATTATCTGCTCCTCAGCTGCTGTCACTCAAGCAGCTGCCGATTTTATAAACTTTGCTTTCTTGGATTTCCAAACCTAAACATCTGAGCTGACCACTAATAGTATATATAGAATCAGCCTGATAGTGCCAGTGTAGCAGTGGCTTTAGCTTATATATGAAAATCCTGGTGATTAGTTCACTTTTATGACAATTTACACCACTAAAACGGTGTAAATTACACCAGAAATGTACTCCAGTTCAGCATTGAACTGGGGTGTCTAAGGCCCACCAGAGGACTTGACTTCAGGGGCCCACCCTACAGCGATATGCAAATACCTGTTAGCCGTTATCCCCGTTATAGTGGTGCATTGACTGTGAAACACAGGTGGCTCCGGCACATCTACTGTGCACACACAATAACTGATGTAAAATTACAGTAGTTTGCAGTAAGGGGGATCTTTTGTTGAAACAAGTGATCACTGATCCACATGTTTGGTGATAACTTACTGAATGAATGGATCCAGGGACGAGTCGGACATCAGCTCCACTTTCAAGGGGATAAAAGTTGCACGATCGGGGCTGGTCCCAGCAATTGGACCCCCACAGATGAATAAGTTATCACTTATCCTTAGGCCACGTTTACACGTTCAATATTTGGTCAGTATGTTACATCAGTATTTCTAAGCCAAAACTAGGAGTGGGTTAAAAATGCAGAGGTGTTTCCATTATACTTTTCCTCTGATTTTACCACTCTTGGTTTTGGCTACAAATACTGAGGTAAAATACTGACCAAATACTCAACATGGGCACATGGCCTTAGAATAGGCGATTACTTAGCATATTTGCTACAGTGTAATAGTCACAGAACAGGGAGGGGTTAAACATTTAAGCATTTAATCTCTACTGGAAATTATCTTTCCTTTATTGATAGAGAGAAAAAATGTCCTACAGACACAACACAAGCCACTATGCCAAAACCAATAATACCACACACAGGGGAGAAATACCACCACACCGAGTCCAATAACATATTACCACCACATAGTAACCGAATGCACCACATACAAGAAATAAATACCACGACAGCATAAGAGCACATAATAACCGAATATTACCACATACAAGAGAGAAATACCTCAACACCAGACCACATAAATGACCAAATAATACCACATACAACAGAGAAATACCACCGCACTGTGACCAGACCACATATTACCACCACACAGTGCCCAAATAATACTACAATAATGATCATGAATAAAAACCACAATACTAATAACACTAATATTACCATCAGTGCCATTATACACAGGAGCTCTGTATATAGTGTCAATGTACAGGTAATACAGTGATCACCAGTGACATTAATTAGTGACATTATACACAGGAGCTCTGTATATACTGTATAGTGTGTGTGTGTGTGTGTGTGTGTGTGTGTGTGTGTACATGTAATACACTGACTTACCAGTGACCTCTCTAGCTGAGCACATTCCTCACTTTTCCCCCAATTTCTACACCACATCAGTCTTTTGTTCCCCTCATGGAAGACAGTATCCTCAAAATTATATTATATTACAGCAGTAATAATGTTCCCTAATTTGCCTCTACAGTAATTATATTCACAATTTGCCAACATAAACCCATAATGTATGTTCATCGTTCTGGCCCCATATAGTAATAATATCTCCCATCCTGGTCCCCTTTATTTAATAATGTCCCCATCCTGGCCACCTTTAGTTGATAAAGTCTCCCATCCTGGTCCCTTATGTTCCCTCAAATGATAATTCATTCCTAAGGTGGGGAGACAGAAGCTGGTAGTGATTGGACGTGGGGCTCCCATGATGTAATGTGAGCCATGAATCGTGATTGCTGACCGCGCTGAAACGGTGCCAGAGGTGAATACAGGGTCTTTTATTTTAGCTGACGGAAACAAGCGGAATCAGTAGGGGTTATTAATTGCTTCCTGCACAAAATATCCACCCTCCAAAATAGCCCCACAAACTGCTGCTTTCCATAATGTCACCCCAAAACTTGCCCTTTCTATAATATCTCCCCCATACTACGTCTCTGCATTAAGTCCCCCCCGCTCCTCATATACTAATTATACTATGCCGCCTTTCACAATCTCCTTCCTAATTGCCCCATCTTGTTCCCCCTTGCCCGATCCTGTCCCCAATTGCACCATGCTGTCTTCCATTGCCCCATCTTGTCCCCCATTGACCTATCCTGTTTCCTGTTCCACATTGCCCTATCCTGTTCCACATTGCCCTATCCTGTCCCACATTGCCATATCCTGTCCCTCATTGACCTATCCTATCCCGATTGCCCTATCCTGTGCCACATTGTACTATCATGTCCCCCATTGCCCTATCCTGTTCCCCACTGCCCGATAATGTCACTTGTAAAGTGACACCGCTCCTCCCCACCATGTCCCCTGCATCTAAAATGATTATCCATGTCATGTTCGGCTCCACAGGATCACTTACCTGGTGCCTGCACGTCCACTTCTTCCTTGTGGCCCTGGTGATGATGGATGAGGGATGATGGTGCGGTGCTGAGGAACTCCTCCGCCTCAGTCCTGGCACTGCACTGTTCAAATGTTTTTGCGCATACATTTGAATGAGAGGCGAAGTCTGCAGGTCCTGTGCGCAACTCATTTTGTGCAGGCAGGGTCGGCTCCAGAATTTTGTGGGCCCCGGGCGAAAGAGTCTCATTGGCCCCCATCCACACGCAGACATGCACATGCACAGATACGTACACATACACAGATACATATACAAAACTTCAGCCTAAGTTACAGACCAGAAAGATAGAAATAAGTGGTCACACCAATGTGAGACTATATAATAACCATGGATAAGCTGATTCCAGAAATGTGAAAACCAATTTACAAAAAAGAATCAGAAACAAATCTTAAAATAGATAATCTTTATTATAATAAAATCAATTAAAATACAAGATGAGGTGCAATAATAGGGAAAGAGCACAAGGTGGCATACCAGATCAGCAGGGAGAAAAGTGCTAGGTAAAAAAGATCCATTCAAATGTCAACCAAACATTTTAACTTAATCACAGGTTAAATATAAGAGTGTTTAGTCTACAATTTGGCTAATATATAGGAATCCCAATGATAGGGAGATAAATTGTAATGGCAACAGTGGAACAAAATGTAAAGAACCTACAGACACTTACCACTGGAATGGCGCCAGGTCCCGACCAACGCAAGTTTCAGCGATAGCCTTCGACAGGGGAGGCCACGCCGAAATGTGCATTGGTCGGGACCTGGCACCATTCTAGCAGTTAACAACCTCATGTCCTAATAATTGACTACTGGCACTCCAAATGACATAATTTATACACATTAATTGGGCATCCCTAGATGACCAAATTAAAGGAGTGACGCCATTTTCCAATAAAAACAATCTTTATTTAAACATATATTTTAAAAATATTTTAGCATAAAGGTACCGTATAGAAGAGAGACACAGGCAGAAAAAATAATTAATTAAATCCCTATATTAGTAACTGGGATATTCACACCCAGACAGGTGAGTATCTATATAGTCACAGCCAAAATTCCTGTATTGAATGGACCAAATGTAGACCCAGTGATCACAGCTATATTATTGTTGCCAATGTAACAAATTCATTACTGCAAATTTCTCCCATATATGATTTTTAAAAATCATATATGGGAGAAATTTGCAGTAATGAATTTGTTACATTGGCAACAATAATATAGCTGTGATCACTGGGTCTACATTTGGTCCATTCAATACAGGAATTTTGCCTGTGACTTTATAGATACTCACCTGTCTGGGTGTGAATATCCCAGTTACTAATATAGGGATTTAATTATTTTTTCTGCCTGTGTCTCTCTTCTATACGGTACCTTTATGCTAAAATATTTTTAAAGTATATGTTTAAATAAAGATTGTTTTTATTGGAAAATGGCGTCACTCCTTTAATTTGGTCATCTAGGGATGCCCAATTAATGTGTATAAACCATTCTAGCAGTGAGTAAGGGGTACTTTGCACACTACAACATCGCAGGTGCGATGTCAGTGGGGTCAAATCGAAAGTGACGCACATCCGGTGTCGCTGTCGACATCGTAGTGTGTAAATCGTTTTTGATACGATTAACGAGTGCAAAAGCGTTGAAATCGTATCATCGGTGTAGTGTCGGTTATTTCCATAAATTCGGAAGGACCGATGTTACGATGTTGTTCCTCGTTCCTGCGGCAGCACACATCGCTGTGTGTGAAGCCGCAGGAGCAAGGAACATCACCTTACCTGCGTCCTGGCTGCAATGAGGAAGGAAGGAGGAGGGCGGGATGTTTACGTCCCGCTCATCTCCGCCCCCTGCTTCTATTGGTCGCCTGCCGGGTGACATCACTGTGACACTGCACAACCTGCCCCCTTAGGAAGGAGGCATTTCGCCTGCCAGAGCGACGTCGCAGGGCAAGTAAGTGCATGTGAAGCTGTCGTAGCGATCATTTTCGCTACGGCAGCTATCACAAGATATCGCACCTGCGACGGGGGCGGGGACTATCGCACTCAGCATCGATACCATTGGCTTGCGATGTCGTAGTGTGCAAAGTACCCCTAAGTGTCTGTAGGTTCTTTACATTTTGTTCCACTGTTGCCATTACAATTTATCTTCCTATCACTGGGATTCCTATATATTAGGCCCGTTTCACACGTCAGTGAAAAACAGTGACGTTTTTCACTGGCGTGTAAAACACGCACATGTCCCTGCGTGTGCCGTGATTCATGGTACACGTGGGTTGTCTAAGTGCAATCCGGGCTCCGTTCTCCGTGGCCCGTGATTGCACTTAGAAAACAACTCACCTGTGCGCGCTTCCGCTGTCCATGGTGCTGATCGCTCCCGCGGTGCAGCATCCGGCCGGCGCTGACCCCCGCAGCAGCTGCTTCCGGGTCGGCTGTGTCGCGCATAATGAATATGCGCGACAATAATGAGCCGGCTCAGAAGCAGCAGGGAGAACGGGCTGCAGAGGACATCGCTGGACGTCGGGTGAGTAAAAATGATTTTTATTTTAAAAGCACGTTTTTTTCTGGCACGTGTTTCACGGACCACACCACTGCGTGGTCCGTGGAACATCAGTGATGCCAGAAAAAAATGGACATGTCTCCGTGCGGCAATCACGCACACGCGGGTATGCCGCACGGAGACACATGCAGTGAAAAATCACTGACGTGTGAGCAGACCCATTCATTATAATGGGTCTGCGTATGTCAGTGATTCTGGTACATTTTAAAAAAAGCACAAACGTCCCAGAATCACTGACGTGGGAAAGGGGCCTTAGCCAAATTTTGGACTAAACGCTGTATATTTAACCCGTAATTAGGTTAAAATGTTTGGTTGATATTTGAATGGATCTTTTTTACCTAGCACTTTTCTCCCTGCTGATGTGGTACGCCACCTTGTGCACTTTCCCTGTTATTGCACCTCGTCTTGTATTTTAATTGATTTTGTTATAATAAAGATTATCTATTTTATGATTTGTTTCTGATTCTTTTTTGTAAATTGGTTTTCACATACACAGATACGTACATATACATATTTAAAGACAAATTCACAAAAAATACATATAAACAGACATAAATCTATACACAGTCATATACACTGATATACATAGACACATAATACATATACACACAGACACATTAGAGATATTAATATGGGGAAGCCGGCAAACAGCCTCTCTCACCTCCCCCGCTTGTCTACCATCCAGCTTCTCCCAGGCATGTGGCTGTGCCGTGCTGATTGGTGGCCGTCACTAACAGACATGGCCGCACATAGAGCACACTGACACTGCTGTTTATTCATCACAGGAGGGGCTGGGGGCACAGACATTACTGGGGGGCATACATGTTACTGAGGTGCATACATATTACTGGGGGCACAGATGTTACTGGGGTAGCATACAACACTGTGGGGTATACACATTACTGGGGTGGGTGGTATAGAGTTCTGTGGGGCCACACATACAGCTCTGGGGTGGCAGCACATACGGCTCTGGGATGGCAGCGCATATGGCTCTGGGAACCCTCACTTATGGCTCTGGGGTGGCAGCGCATACGGCTCTGGGGTGGCAGCACATACGGCTACGGGGATCCCATACAGCTCAAGGGGGGCACCTACTGCTCTGAGAGGGCCCATAAAGCAAAGGAGTGAGGGCCCATAAAGCAAAGGAGTGGGGGCCCATACAGCAAAGGAGTGGGGGCCCATATAGATCAGTAGTGGGGGGCCCATACAGATCAGGGGGATGGAACATACAGCTCATGAGGGGGGACCTCATACAGAATGGGGGTGTGGAAAATACAGCTCAGGAGGGTGTGGCAAAAAGATGGAGGGGTGGAACATACAGCTCAGGAGTGGAGGCCCATACAGATCATGAGTGGGAGCACAAACAGCTCAGGAGTGGGGGCCCATACAGCTCGGGGGGAGGGGCACATACAGTTCAGGAGTGGGGGCCCATACAGCTCAGGGGGAGGGGCACAGACAGCTCAGGAGTGGGGACCCATACAGCTTGGGGGGACGGGCACATACAGCTCGAGAGTGGGGAAACAAACAGCTCAGGGGAGGGGCAAATACAGCTCAGGAGTGGGGGCACAAACAGCTTAGGAGTGGGGGCCCATACAGCTCAAGAGGGGGAGCACCATACAGATCGGGAGGGGGTGAAACCTACAGGTCAGGTAGAGGGGGCCCCATACAGTGCAGAAGGAGATACTGTGCTGTGTGCTGCCTGGGGGACACTGGCTGAAGGTACGCTGTGGCTCCTGTTCATCTGTGGGACTGGAGCAGATGCCTGGTAGCTCCGCCCACAGATGAACTTCAATGCAGGAGGAGCACAGAGCATTCAGCAGTGAATGCTCGGTGCCAGTGTGGCTTAAAGGGCCAGCAACCACACTATCCAGCATCCAGGATAGTGCGGCTGCCAGCCCAAGCACTGTGGTCCCAGGAACTGAGTCCGGGCCCGCAGGAATGAAGATGGCGAGTGGGCCCCCCAGGCTGTCCCAGGGCCCCAGCATTTTCCAACGTTTGCTGAGTGCTGATGCCGGCCCTGACTCCTACAGTGCAAGGACCTTTGGTGAGTCACATGACTGTGAGATCACCACATGTCATTCTGCAACCGCGGAAACTGCTGCAATCACACAGAATTTGTGCGATCACTGCAGTTTATTATGGAAAGTCTGGGGGGCCATCAGAGCATGGGGGCCCAGTCTAACGCTGGCACTGAGAAGCAGCCCTGCCCGGCCCGCAGTAACAAGCCCGCGGTAACCCGCACAATATAAAGCATGGGGGCCCACTGGAGGATTTCGCGGCGCTCCGGTGGCCTAGTCCGACACTGCTCCAGTTCCTGACTTTCTGGTGGTAGCGCAGCACTTGTATGAAGTGCCATTGGAGTACAAAATGCCAGTATTGAGGAATCGGGCCTTTAGTCTGAACAGCAGAAAACCAAGCCTGAAGTAAGGAAATGCGAGAGCAGACCTTTGTTATGCAAATACACTTTAAGGTCTCATTCACACCTCAGTATTTTTGAGCAGTATTTCATCAGTATTTCTAAGTTAAAACCAGGAGTGACTCCAAAAACACAGAACCTTTCAATTATAGTTATTCTTTGTAAGATCCACTACAGGATTTCGTCTACAAATACTGGTGAAACACTGATGCAAAAATACTGAGGTATGAATGCAACCTAAAGTGGTGATTATATCTGGGACATTTATGGCATAATGACAGACACTGGGATCTAAAGGGTGCTTTACATGCTGCAACATCGCTAACGATATATCGTCGGGGTCATGGTGTTTGTGACGCACATCCGGCGTCGTTAGCGACATTGCAGCATGTGACAGCTAGGAGCGACGATCAACGATCGCAAAACGGAAAAAATCATTGATCGTTGACACGTCGCTCCTTTTTATAATATCGTTGGTGGTGCATGCCGCTGGTTGTTCGTCATTCCTGCGGCATCACACACTATGTATGACACCGCAGGAACGACGAACATCTCCTTACCTGCGTCCACCGGCAGTGAGGAAGGAAGGAGGTGGGCGGGATATTCCACCCGCTCAACTCCGCCCCTCCGCTTCTATTGGATGGCTGCCGTGTGATGTCGCTGTGACGCCTCACGAACCGGCCCCTTAGAAAGGAGGCGGTTCGCCAGCCACAGCGACATCGCAGGGATGGTAAGTCCGTGTGACGGGTGTAAGCGATGTTGTGCGCCACGGGCAGCGATTTGTTCGTGTCGCACAACCGACGGGGGCGGGTATGCCCGCTAGCGATATTGATAGCGATATCGCAGCGTGTAAAGTGCCCTTTAGTCTCTCTCGTGAGTATGGCCCATTGTGCACTGTGAGGAATCAAGAATTTCTAGGGGTATTTCAAAAATTATATTGAGCATGTTTCTTTTGTGACCCGCTCCTATCGGTACAACAGGGCACTTTTATCACCTTTATCCCAATTAGAATGAAGTTGTAGTACATAGAGTATATCTGGTTGCTGCCCCATTCATCCACTATGGGCTGCGAGTGATACACTCAGCTTTTTCTGGCAGCCCTGTAGAGAATGGAGTAATGGTTGGACATGTACACTGCTGCTCCATTCTAAATGGGGATAATGGGGATAAAAGTCCCCCACTCTGCCAATTAGTGAGGATCTGTGAAGCCCCACAGGTGTTGTATCGGTGCATACCTTCAGGGACTCCACGTAGCTGGTGCTGGTCACAGGTAGGGAATCTTCAGTTTTGATCGTGACGCCACTCTCAGTATTGCGGTCAGTGGGGACCGCCACTGCAGGTTAGGGGACGCCTGGGGCTGATGGTGGGTGCAGTCGGATATAGTAGCCTCCTGAGAGTGAGGCAAGCCCCAGGGCCCGGTGGGGGTTTGTAGTACCACAAGTCGCGGAATGACTCAAACACAGTCCAAGAAGTCTTTTAACGTGTTTACTCACTGTTTGGAGGTCACGGTGAGATGCCCGGGCGACACTGTGATAACCAGGTGGAACCAGGAATTCCAGGAGGCCGTTCTGAGGGTAGCTGTCCACTCGCCTTCCTTGCACTCTTTCTGTTTTAGGAGGATCCTTTGCTTGAAGCGTAGTAGGACCCCTCCAGGGAAGCTGTTACCACCCTGCTCCCCTCTCTCTGGCTCGTCTGCCGGCAGCGTGGCCTTGGTGGGATGGCTTCTGGCCCTGTCCCCTTATGGGCCTGGTGTGCTGCTTGGCTCAAGCTCTGTGTAGTCGTGGTGAGGGCATGAAGTACCCCCCCAACCTGTAGGTTAAGCAGCTCTGGATGATCTGCTGCCTGTTCTGGGGACCTAGTTCCCCTTGTGTGCTCGGATACTGGGATCTCCGTACTCAGCCACCCCTCTTTCTCTGGATGCTCTTCAGGCCGACCCACAGTACTCCGTTCTCCTCCGCTTTCAGCTACAGCACTCCTCAGGACCTGTCTGCACGGGAGCTTCTCTGCTCCCCCTCCATACACTTCAACTTCTTCCTCTCGACCTTCTCACTTCCTCTCTCTCTCTGCCCTGCTTCCTAGCAACCAGCCCCTGAACACACCCCTAGCTGGGAATTGAAAGTTAACTCCTTCTGGCTACTCAAGGGTCCCCTCTGGTGATGTGGGAGGCCTGATCACTATATGTTTGTGTGTGCACCTCATCCTGGCCTTTGGAGATTACCTGGAAGCATTGCTCCCGCATGGGTGCAATACTCTGTGGTGCCTGACCAGGTCAGGGGCGCCACATTCCCCCTTAGTTATCATCAGCACGTCCTCGGGCTGCAAAGACAAGAGAAAAAAGGTAAATACAAACTTTTCCCACGCAGGGGCAATTATTTACATTTAAACATGCCAGGTACCATTCCACCACCAACCACCCACATGTCCGAACCCACCCAAAAACCTCCAGGAGGCAGGTCACCGGTCCTTTTGGTAACCAGGTCTGGGCCATCACATTCCCCAGACCTTTCCTCCAATCTTCCTCTCCTGAGGGGAGTGGTGTAAGGTAGGCCCCATAAACAGGCGTACCCGCTTCCGAGTGTTGGAGGGCAGGCCCCATAAACAGGCGTGCCCCCTTGTTGGTGCAGAGCCATGCCCCTCAACAGGCAGACTCTGGGGTTGGTACCAAGAAGGCAACTTTTTACAATGCAAAGTTTGTGGTTAAAACCAGTTCATAACCAATGGTCTAACATTTTAAGAAGGTCTCACAATAGTCCTTGTGGGCACATTTCGCTTAAACGTTGCTTAACTACAAACAGGTTAAACATTACATTTCATACAGTCACTTTGAACTAAACTGTACTTTGTCTATAGCGTAATGGGAGCTGACCAAAGTTGCTGCGGGTTGATCTACGCAGTACTATACTGTCATCTGTCTGAGGTTGTGTCCTCCCACCCGATGTATGTGTCTCAATGTGAATTCTGGGTGTACTGGGTACTGATACCAATGCGTGGTTTTCTGCTTCAGCTACATTTGGCACTTCTAGGTTCTGAACAGGTGCTTCTAGGTTTCCTACTTCTCTAGATTGAGTGAATGTAATGACTGGAATAACAACTGCTCCATTGTATTGAGGCCAACTTGCTGGAAAATCTCCAAGCGCAGTATGGATCATCCTTTCTTTTGGTTCCTGAACTGGCAAAGGGTTGGGAATTTCTTCAGGGATTCTTAGTTGTTCAGGACATTTCTTTAGGCGATCTCTAGAAACGACAGCTGTTGTTTTTCCTCCATCTTTGCTGATAAGGCATGTCTTTTCATTGCTAAGCGTTGATGGTAACACAGTATAGGGTTCTTCTTCCCAGTGATTGTCAAGTTTATGACGCCGTCTCTTTCCCTTGAGAACTATATCTCCTGGCATCAAAGGAACAGCAGGTGCTTTTCGATTGTAGGCCTTTTCTTGTTTCTCACGCTGCTGAGTCAGGCTTCGCTCCACACACTCTTGTACTTTCTTGTATTGGGCTTGGCGGTTGGAATCCCAATCAGCACCTTGTAGATGGTCTTCAGGGGTCTCAACTCCCATTTCCAGATCTACTGGCAATCTCCCTGGTCTGGCCCTCATCAGGTATGCCGGTGTGCAGTTCGTGGAACTCACAGGGATGTTGTTATACATGTCCACTAGATCGGGCAGTTTTTCTGGCCACTGACTTCGTTCCTCCAATGGGAGCGTCTTCAGAAGGTCGAGAATGATGTGGTTCATCTTCTCACACATGCCATTGGTCTGGGGATGGTAAGGCGTAGTACGGATCTTCTGGCAGCCGTATAGGTTACAAAACTCCTTAAACACTTCAGCTTCAAAGGCTGGTCCTTGGTCAGTGAGCACTTGATCTGGATAGCCATGTGGTCGACAGAAGTGTGTCTGGAAAGCTTTGGCTGCAGTTTGACCTGTCAAGTCCTTGACTGGTACTACCACCAGGAATCTGGAGTAGTGGTCAACCATAGTGAGAGCGTAGTTGTAGCCTTGTCTGCTGGGTGCCAACTTTACATGGTCCAGGGCCACGATCTCCAGGGGCCGTTTAGTTTGGATGGGCTGGAGTGGTGCTCTCTGGCGGTGCTGGTCTTTTCTTCTAAGATTGCAAGGCCCGCAGTTTCGACACCACTTCTCTAGGGCAGATCTCATGCCCACCCAGTAGAATCTTACTTTAAGTAGGGCCTCCAGTTTCTTCCAACCAAAGTGGCCTGCACCATTGTGATAGGCTTCTAGCACCATCCTCGTATCCTTCTGTGGTACAATCACTTGCCACACCTTCTCATGCGTCCTCGGGTCAATGATGCTCCTGTAAAGTTTGTCTTGATAGATGAATAATCGACCCCTCTCCTTCCATAGGTACTGTGCCTCAGGTGGGGCTCCTTTGTCAAGGCTGGCACCAGGCTGGCTGATCAGTTTCTTTACCAAGCCTACCGCTGGATCATTTTCCTGGGTCTCCTTCCAGTTGTAGTGAGGTAGTGGGTTCAGGGTCACCTCTTGGCGGTTGGCACGCGACTGCCGACACTGTTTTGCTCCATGGCGATGGAACACTGGCAGCTCAATCTCTTCAAGATCATCTACATCTTCACCCTCGTCTGCTAGGTGAGGCATCCTGGACAGAGCATCTGCGTTGCCGTTCTTGCGGCCAGCTCGATACTTGACAGTAAAGTCATAATTCGCCAGTCGGGCTACCCAACGCTGCTCCATGGCACCCAATTTAGCAGTATCCAAGTGGGTCAGGGGGTTGTTGTCCGTGAAGACAGTGAATTTGGTGGCTGCCAAGTAGTGCTTGAACCGCTCTGTGATAGCCCATACCATGGCCAGGAACTCTAGCTTGAATGAGCTATAATTCTCCGGGTTTCTTTCAGTAGGCCTGAGCTTCCTGCTGGCGTAAGCAATCACACGCTCTTTGCCTCCCTGCACCTGTGAAAGCACTGCTCCCAGTCCCACATTACTGGCATCTGTGTACAGTACGAATGGCAGACCGTAGTCAGGGTAGGCTAGGATCTCTTCACCCGTCAAGGCCCCTTTCATTTGTCTGAAGGAGTGTTCTTCTGCTTCTCCCCAGTGAAATGGCGGGCCGGAGATCTTTCCTCTCTTCTTTGGGTGGCCTACCAGGAGCTCTTGCAAAGGCGCTGCCATTTTCGTGTAGCCCTTGATGAACCTTCTGTAGTAGCCTACCAAGCCAAGGAACTGACGTACCTCCCGGACGGTAGTAGGTGTGGGCCATTCCTGGATGACTGTGACCTTCTCTGGGTCCGGTGCTACTCCTTCTGCACTGACCACGTGACCTAGGTACTGGACCTTTGGCTTCAGTAAATGGCACTTGGATGGTTTCAGCTTCATTCCATATCGGGATAGTGCTTCAAAGACTTCAGCCAGGTGTTTCAGGTGGTCCTCGTAGGTCTTGGAGTACACGATGACATCATCCAGGTAGAGCAGGACGGTTTCAAAGTTGAGGTGCCCTAGGCAGCATTCCATAAGCCTCTGGAAGGTCCCGGGGGCATTGCAGAGTCCAAATGGCATGCTGTTGAACTCACAGAGGCCCATTGGGGTGGTGAAGGCCGTCTTCTCCCGATCTTCTTCTGCTACAGATACTTGCCAGTAGCCACTAGTAAGATCTAGGGTAGAAAAGTAGTTAGAGGCTTTCAAGGCAGCGAGGGATTCCTCTATCCTTGGCAAAGGGTAGGCATCCTTGTGTGTTATCTGATTTATCCGTCTGTAATCCACAGACATCCTCATCGTGCCATCCTTCTTCCTTACCAGGACCAGGGGAGCTGCCCAGGGGCTGCAACTGTCCCTTATGACTCCTGCCTCCTTCATGTCCTTCAGCATGTCCTTTGTGCGCTGGTAATGGGCTGGTGGAATAGGCCTATGTCTTTCCTTAATGGGAGGATGACTGCCTGTGGGTATGTGATGTTGCACCCCTTTGATCCTACCAAAGTCTAGTGGGTTCTTACTAAAGACCTGCTCGTATTCCTGCACGACCCTGTAAACCCCATGTTTCTGGTAGTCGGGTGTAGAGTCAGTCCCCACGTGTAGTTTCTGGCACCAGTCCTCTAACTGCTTTTGGGAGGTCTCGCCCTCTTTTGAGTCAGCTTGTGTCAGGGGACCTACAGGTGTTATGGCGTCATCTGAGCATGTAAACAGTTTGGCTATGGTAGCGTACCTTGGGAGTCTGGCTTCCTCCTCCCCACAGTTCAACACTCGTACAGGCACTCGTCCCTTGTGTACATCAACTACCCCCCTGGCTGTCAGAATCGTGGGCCAGTGGTCTGAATGAGTGGGCTCTAGTACAGCCTGGTAATCTTGTCCTCTGAGACCTACCGCTGCTCTACACCACATCATCATTTCACTCCGTGGGGGTATCACAATGGGGTTAGCATCCATCACCCGTACACTACCAATCTCACCGCCAGTCTGTTTTACCTGTTGCTTCCTCAGAATGATTCGGATCTCCTTTTGCAAGGCTCTTTGCGACCTGCCGTCAGCACCTTCAACAATCTGGTGAAGCAACAACAACACTTCCCCTAGGCAATTTTCTATGACATTAGTGCCTAAAATCATTTGCGGGTTCCTTTCTCTAACATCAGTGTCCACAACAATCAGTCCTTGTCCCTTCATTTCCTGCCTTCCCACCTTTATGGTTACCTCTTTGACCCCGATCTGGTCTATAGGTTGTCCGTTGGCAGCATAGATGGTGAGGGAGGGGTCCGGTGGTCGGAGATCGCCGTCCGACCAAAACCTCCGATACAGGACATGCGGGATCGTGGTGACCTGAGAGCCGGTGTCCAATAATGCCGGGGTAGGGATCCCGTCCAAGACGATGGACAGGACAGGACGTCCACCCACGTACTGATCACAGCAGCGACTTGGGCCTGATCTTCTTAATCCTGAGGACTGGCCCTCGGCCCCAGGTTTGACTCGTTTAAAGGACAGGCCCTTGCATAGTGACCTGCCTTCTGGCAACGACGACAGATGGGTTGTCCAGCTGAGTCATAGCGATCACTGCTCCTGCCTCGAGTTGGGGGACCCCTTCTCCTCCGCATCCAAGGGACGTCCTCTGGGTTGTCGGCTAGCAGGATCTGATGAGGGACTTTGGTCTCTGAGGGCAACTGCATTGCTTTCAGGATTTGTGCGACGTCCTTAGTGAGCTGCTGCACTTGGGAGGATAGCGTACTTATGGTCTCTGCTGGCGCGTTGAGTCCTTTTGCAGTCATCAGGGCCTGCGTGGAGGATTCTGCTCCTGCAGCCGTGGAACTGGCAGGGTCTGTGTCCACAGGGGGTTGGAGTGCTTTCACTGCCCGGTCTTTCAGAATGGCAAAGTCCACGTCAGGGTGTTCCAGGGACCACAGCTTCATCTGCTTCCCATCCTCAGGAGAGCGCAGGCCCCGCAAGAATTGTTCCTTCATCATCCGGTTTCCTTCCTGATCACTGACAGGGTCCACCAGCTTGAGAGCCCGTAGTGCAGCCTGCAGCCTGAGGGCATAGTCTCTTATACTATCTTGGGGCTTCTGACGGCAGTGATAGAAGTCCGTTCTCAGCTCTCCCTCCGTGCGGTGTTCAAAAGCAGCTGCTAGTTTGGCAAAGATGGTCTCAACAGAGCTCCGGTCATCATTGGCCCAGGACTCAGCTTCCAATTCTGCTGCTCCAGTCAATTGTCCCAGCACCACAGCGGCCCTCTGTTTACCAGTCATCGCGTGCATGTCTAGCAGGGTGTTGATCTTTTTCTTAAACCCGGTCAGCGTGTCTATTTTACCGGCGTATTGAGGCAGCCATTGCGCCCCTGGGGCATACAACAAGGACACTGGCATTATGGGGGCGACCTCGGCCGGCGCAGCTGCGACCGCGGCACCGGCACCAGGCGCTGCGGCGTCCAGCGCGACAGGGGCTGGCATCGCTTGGGCTGCGTCGCCCTGACCAGGGGCATTACCTCCTGCAGCGTCCATTTTTCTTCAGAAAATCCGCGCGCTCCCTTTCCACTTCCTGGGTCAGAACGCTCTCTGAATTGTGGGGATTCTGGGGCGGCCACACCTCTTCGTGGGCGGTGCTCTTCTCCCTCGCGCGGGCTGCAGCGCGCGCTTTTGAAGATGGCAATATGGCGGCGGTTCAATTTTTGCGGTCGGACCTCTGAGGCACACGGTCACCTGTCTGAACAGGTCTAGTCCTTATCCTGTTCGTGACGCCAGATGATGTGAAGCCCCACAGGTGTTGTATCGGTGCATACCTTCAGGGACTCCACGTAGCTGGTGCTGGTCACAGGTAGGGAATCTTCAGTTTTGATCGTGACGCCACTCTCAGTATTGCGGTCAGTGGGGACCGCCACTGCAGGTTAGGGGACGCCTGGGGCTGATGGTGGGTGCAGTCGGATATAGTAGCCTCCTGAGAGTGAGGCAAGCCCCAGGGCCCGGTGGGGGTTTGTAGTACCACAAGTCGCGGAATGACTCAAACACAGTCCAAGAAGTCTTTTAACGTGTTTACTCACTGTTTGGAGGTCACGGTGAGATGCCCGGGCGACACTGTGATAACCAGGTGGAACCAGGAATTCCAGGAGGCCGTTCTGAGGGTAGCTGTCCACTCGCCTTCCTTGCACTCTTTCTGTTTTAGGAGGATCCTTTGCTTGAAGCGTAGTAGGACCCCTCCAGGGAAGCTGTTACCACCCTGCTCCCCTCTCTCTGGCTCGTCTGCCGGCAGCGTGGCCTTGGTGGGATGGCTTCTGGCCCTGTCCCCTTATGGGCCTGGTGTGCTGCTTGGCTCAAGCTCTGTGTAGTCGTGGTGAGGGCATGAAGTACCCCCCCAACCTGTAGGTTAAGCAGCTCTGGATGATCTGCTGCCTGTTCTGGGGACCTAGTTCCCCTTGTGTGCTCGGATACTGGGATCTCCGTACTCAGCCACCCCTCTTTCTCTGGATGCTCTTCAGGCCGACCCACAGTACTCCGTTCTCCTCCGCTTTCAGCTACAGCACTCCTCAGGACCTGTCTGCACGGGAGCTTCTCTGCTCCCCCTCCATACACTTCAACTTCTTCCTCTCGACCTTCTCACTTCCTCTCTCTCTCTGCCCTGCTTCCTAGCAACCAGCCCCTGAACACACCCCTAGCTGGGAATTGAAAGTTAACTCCTTCTGGCTACTCAAGGGTCCCCTCTGGTGATGTGGGAGGCCTGATCACTATATGTTTGTGTGTGCACCTCATCCTGGCCTTTGGAGATTACCTGGAAGCATTGCTCCCGCATGGGTGCAATACTCTGTGGTGCCTGACCAGGTCAGGGGCGCCACAGATCCCAGCAGTAGGACCTCTACTGACGTATAAGTTATCCCCTATCCCATGGATAGTAATAAATAATCTTCTCTGAACAACCCCTTTAAGTAATATTAACCCTTTAACAATCCACGACAAGCAATATACTTATCTTTCGCTGCACATCGGCATATTTAATCAGCTGACGTGCCTCTAACAGCCATGGGTGGATTATTTTTCCATTAATATTTTTTGCGAGGAAGAGTTGCACTTTTGAATGACACCATTCATTCTGCCACACATTGTACTGGAACATGGGGAAACAATCCAAGTGCGGTGTAATCACAAAAAAAAAGTGAATTTCCACTATTGTTTTGGGATGTTTTTTATTTACCATGTTTACTATATAGTAAAACTGACCTGGCAGTATTTTTCCTCAGGTCAGTACGAGTTTATAGATATCAAAAATGTATCGTTTTTGGTGTTTTTTTAGTGGTGAAAAAATATTCAGAAATGTAAAAAAAAAAAGAATTGTACTTTTGTCGTCTTTTTCTGAGACCCGTAGCGTTCTCATTTTTCAGATCTGGAGCTCAATGACGGCTTATTTTTTGTGTCTTGAGCTGTCGTTTTTAATTATACCATTTTTGTGTAGATGCAAGGTTTTAATCATCTCTAATGGCATAATATAATAGCTTTCAGTCCAAATACTCTTAAACATCATGACATTGTATGATGAGACAGATCCTTAGGGGTACTTTACACGCTGCGACATTGCTAGCGATGTCGAGTGCGATAGCACCCGCCCCCGTTGCTCGTGCGACATTTGGTGCTTGTTGCCGTAGCGAACATTATCGCTACGGCAGCATCACATGCACATACCTGGTCAGCGACGTTGCTGTGACTGCTGAACAATCCCTCCCTCAAGGGGGAGGTGCGTTCGGCATCATAGCGGCGTCACTGCGGCGTCACTAAGCGGCCGGCCAATAGAAGCGGAGGGGTGGAGATAACGTAACATCCCGCCCACCTCCTTCCTTCCGCATTGCCGGTGGATGCAGGTAAGGAGATGTTCGTCGTTCCTGCGGTGTCACACATAGCGATATGTGCTGCCGCAGGAACCACAAACAACATCATACCGGTGGCTTCAGCGATATTAAGGAAATGAACGATGTGTCAACGATCACCGTTTTGGAATGATTTTGTGATCGTTGATCGTCGCTCATTAGTGTTACACGCTGCGATGTCGCTTCCGGCACCGGATGTGCGTCACTAACTACGTGACCCCGACGATATATCGGTAGCGATGTCGCAGCGTGTAAAGTACCCCTTACCCTATTCAGTGCTGAACTGCCGAGCAATTCCAGCTACAGTGATTACCCTTGGAGATTCTCCTCATTATCCTGTCCTTTCTCGCATTTGTCTTTCAAGAGCAACCAGCCTTCTTGGGGGACATAAAAGCGTTTGTGATGTTGTAAATATGCAATTTTCTCAAAATCACTGACTTGGAACCACCAACTTCTCTTGCTATGACTGGTCGGGTCACTCCTTTGGCCTTCATCTGGACAATCTGCTGCTGGAGGGTTTCAGTCACTTTGAAATGGCAAACAATTTTTGCAAAGTCAGTGCAGACTGGAAAGTTAGGCTGCCAGTTAAATAGGGTTTGTCATATAATTATGGAAATCAGCACCAGGTGCCAGATTAACACTAATAACTTGAAGGTATCTGAAAGTGTTCTCTAATTTTGGTCAGTGTTCTTTTTCATTTATCTTAGTTACATTTTTATTATGTTCTTTTGAAAAAATTCAATTTATGAAATAAGCTTAAAATACCGCTAGTTTACTCATGTTAGGATATAATCACATAGAACTACACAATGACCTTAACATTTAGGAAATTGTGTGTTGTTCCTTTATTTTGATTTCCAGTGTATGCTCCTGGTTAATGGATGTCTGCTTCATCTAATGGGTGACATTATCTATGGTTTGTGGTTAGTGTCATAATAGGGCATATAATGTATATAAAAAGTCCACACTCACCTTTTAAAGTGTCAGGTATTTGTCATGTCAAAATATCATACCAAGTAGAGTCATTTCAGAACTTTTTACATCTTTAATGTAACCCATAATGTATGCAAATTCATTGATTGCATAAGTGTGAACAACCTGTTATATTGGGGATGTGGTTATGTTTAAAATTAGTGACTCACGTTAAAGCTCATGCTAAATCGTAATCACTAGGGTAGGGTCCTGTCAAAGAAAGGTCACCATGCCGTGGTTGATGGGCTTACAAGAATTTTTCTGCAAAGAGACTTCGTTTTTCTAAGTATATTTTATATAGTATCAATACAGTTTAAATTTCATATACTCTATGTTTGCGTATGTCTTTGTGCTTACGGGGTGCTTCTGTATCCCTTAGTTTGTGTTTTGAGTAGTTTTAGCAGTTAGCACCTGTTCACACTTGCAATATTATTTGGAGATGCAATTTTTTTTTTTTTTGCTAAAAGGTAGTCAGTGCATAGCTGACATTATTTACATTATTTACAGTGAAGTTGATTAACCCCATTTAAAGTTTAACTGTTATAGTTGGAATTTCCAAAAAAAAATCCTAATTGCATCTTACAGCAAAAGCCATGGTCCATAAATAGTTTAAAACACAGCAAAGAGAATGGCTTGTTGAAAGTTATCAGCAAGAATAAGGGAATAAAAAAGTTCTCAATGCATTAGATGTACCATCTAACACTGTAAAGATGATCATCAAGAATTTGGAAAAACAGTGTTATTACCTAGAACTGGAAGGGTTTCAATGATGAAAATATTTGAAGAAATTGGGTGTTCAATGCTGACAAGAAGCCTATAGTAACATTAAAGCAGCTGCAGAAATTTCTAATACGTACTGGTTGGGTAGTGCATGTCACAACAATCTCCCATGTGATTCATATGCCTGTCTTGTGAGGTAGAATGACAAGGCAGAAGTATTTTCTTACAAAGAAAAACATTCAAGCCAGGCTATGTTTTGCCAAACCAACATCAAGTCTGCCAAAAGCATGTGGGAAAACGTATTATGGCCTGATGAGACCAGGGTTGAACCTTTTTGCCATAACTGCAAAGTTATTTGGCACAAAGCCAATACTACGCATTACTAAGAGAACACCATACCCAGAGTGACGCATGGTGGAATCAGTATTACGCTTTCGAGATGTATTTCGGTAGCTGGAACTAGGCCTACTATTAAAGTCAATGGAACTATGACCAGTTCTAAATATCAGTCAATTTTGCATCAAAACCTTAACCCCTTCACCCTCAAAAGCCTGTTTTCATCTTCCTGACCAAGCCAATTATTTCAACTCTGACCTTTGTCACTTTATGAAGTTATAACTCTGGAGCGCTTAAACAGATACCAGTAATTCTGAGAATGTTTTTTTCATGACATATTGTACTTCATGTTAGTAGTAAATTGAGGACGATAATTTTTTTCATTTACTTTTAAAAATATTATAAATTTGGCTAAAATTTTGCATCTGGAAAACTTTGAATTTGTATGCCCTTAAACTAGATAGTTATGCCTCACAAAATTTACCACATGTCAACTTTTCATCACCGCCATTTTTAAAACATGATATTTTTTTTTTTAGGAAGTTAGAAGGGTTCAAAGTTTATCAGCAATTATTTCACATTTTAACCCCTTCAGCCCCCGGGCACTTTCCGTTTTTGCGTTTTTGTTTTTTGCTCCCCTTCTTCCGAGAGGCGTAACTTTTTTATTTTTCCATCAATCTTGCCATATGAGGGCTTGTTTTTTGCGGGACGAGTTGTACTTTTAAATGAAACCATAAGTTTTACCATATAGTGTACTGGAAAATGGCAAAAAAATTCCAAGTGCGGAAAAACTGGGATTGTACAATAGTTTTTGGGATATTTTATTCACCGTGTTCACTATATGGTAAAACTGATGTGTGGGTATGATGCCTCAGGTCGGTGCGAGTTTGTAGACACCAAACATGTATAGGTTTACTTGTATCTAAGGGGTTAAAAAAAATTCACAAGCTTGTCCAAAAAACGTGGCGCACGTTTTGCGCCATTTTCCAAAACCCGTAGCGTTCTCATTTTTCAGGATCTGAGGCTCAGTGATGGCTTATTTTTTGCGTCTCGACCTGACGTTCTTAACGGTACCATTTTTGCGCAGATGCTACGTTTTGATCGCCTGTTATTGCATTTTGCGCAAAATTTGCGGCGACCAAAAAAACGTAATTTTGGCGTTTGGAATTTTTTTGCCGCTACGCCGTTTACTGATCAGATTCATTGATTTTATATTTTGATAGATCGGGCATTTCTGAACGTGGCGATACCAAATATGTGTGTATTTTTTATTTTTTTAACCCTTTAATTTTCAATGGGGTGAAAGGGGGGTGATTTGAACTTTTAGGTTTTTTTATTTTTTTTTAATTTTTTAAAACTTTTTTTTTAACTTTTTTTTTTTATTTTACTAGTCCCCCTAGGGGGCTATTGCGATCAGCAATCCGATCGCTTTGCACTATCTGCAGATCTCAGCTACAGAGCTGAGAACTGCAGATTTGCTGCTTCACTTTCAATGCCGGCTGTATTCCGGCATTGAGAGGAAGTGACTCATGTTAGCTACAGGCGTCATCACATGACCCTGTGCTACCATGGTAACCGCCGAAAGTCACGTGATCATGTCACGTGACTTCCGGTGGGGGCGGGGTAAGTCACTGTCATGGCGGCGCCCATATACATATCGCTGCCAAGACTTTGGCAGCGAAATGTAAGGGGTTAATGGCCGCGGGTGGAAGCGATTCCACCCGCGGCTAGCAGGCACACATATCAGCTGTTGATAACAGCTGATATGTGCGCCGATCGCCGCCGCCTGCCGGCGGCAGGGGGCGGGGTTTACCGGCACACGATCCATGACGTATCTAGTACGTCATGGGTCGTTAAGGGGTTAAAGGATAAATATGAGCTTAGGCAGAAGGAAAAATTCAGCCGGCGTTGAAGAATTGGTTTTATTTGTTCATTTATTTTTACGCTGTTCACCGTGTGATATAAGTGATAGGACGGCTATATTTTTCGGGCCACTAAGATCAAAGCTATACAAGCTTCATATTGTTTTTTTTTTTTTAAGATTTGCTACTATTACACACTTTAAAAAATTATTTTTAGCAGAAATAAAAATGTACATATAACCATATTTTGAGAGCTATCATTTTTATTTCTGCAGACAAAGTCACTAGGGGAGCTTATTTTATGCCGGATGAGTTGCAGCTTTTTATTGGTATGATTCTTGGGCAAATAAAATGTTTTGGTCACTTTCTATTATTGGGAGGCACACTTAGCAAAAACACAGCAATTCAGGAATTATAATGGATACATTGGAGATTTTACCGTATTGGAAAAAATCTCATGAACCAGCGCTGAAAAATAAGACAATGATAAACAATTAACTATTTTATTACAGAGAACCTAATTCATACTACTAAACAAATTAAATAACAATAAATCCTCAGTACACAATAGGACTACACTGTCGTGAGGCCCCGGCCGGTGGCAGTCACGATATATAGCAGATCAAAAAATCCTACAAGAAGCTTGATCTAATAAAATGTTCGAGAATAAAAAAATAAAAAATGAGAAGCCGGTAAATGGAAAACAATCCTCCTATTTCAGGATGCCTGAAATAGGAGGATTGTTTTCCATTTACCGGCTTCTCAGCTCTTAGGGTATGTGCGCACGTTGCTTTTTACCTGCTTTTTACCTGCTTTTTTGCTGCTTTTTCTTCTGCGCTGTTTAATGCCAAAATGGATGTGTTATTCTATTCAAGCAAAGTCTATGGGAATTTGGGTTTCTTGTTCACACTATGTTGTTCAAAATGCTGCCTTTTTGTGGCAGAACTTTGGTCAAAAACTCAGCTTTTCAAAGAAGCAACATGTCAATTGTTTTTGCCATTTGGGTTTTGCACTGCAAAGCTGAGTTTTTGACCAAAGTTCTGCCACAAAAAGGCAGCATTTTGAACAACATAGTGTGAACAAGAAACCCAAATTCCCATAGACTTTGCTTGAATAGAAGAACACATCCATTTTGGCATTAAACAGCGCAGAAGAAAAAGCAGCAAAAAAGCAGGTAAAAAGCAGGTAAAAAGCAACGTGCGCACATACCCTTACAATCAATTTTTATAAATATATTTTTTATTTTTTTATTCTCGAACATTTTATTAGATCAAGCTTCTTGTAGGATTTTTTGATCTGCTATATATCGTGACTGCCACCGGCCGGGGCCTCACGACAGTGTAGTCCTATTGTGTACTGAGGATTTATTGTTATTTAATTTGTTTAGTAGTATGAATTAGGTTCTCTGTAATAAAATAGTTAATTGTTTATCATTGTCTTATTTTTCAGCGCTGGTTCATGAGATTTTTTCCAATACGGTAAAATCTCCAATGTATCCATTATAAACCTAATCTGGGCAATTTTTTGGGGTGTTTTTGCCTTCAAAACCAGCTGCAGAATCATAAGCAATTACTGGGTCAAGCGCTTACTATTGTCTTAGGACAACCGTTAATTTAACCCTGCAATTCAGGAATTGTTTATATTTTTTTATGGTAAAAGTGATAGGACGGCTTTATTGCTTGCTTTATTATTCTATACAATACAATTAAAGCGATACCCCATTTGTATTGTTTTTTTTTAAATGTTTTGCTGCTTTTACACAATAAAAAAAGTTATAGAAAAAAATGTTTTTGCATGGCCTTATTCTGACAGCTATACCTTTTTTATTTTTCTGCTGATGGAGCTGTTGGTGAGCTTGATTTTTGCAAGACAATATGACATTTTCAGGGGTATCATCTATATACAACTTTTTAATCGCATTATATTCTATGTTTTGTTCAGCTGTATGATGAAAAACATAGTTCTTCTATGTTTTTTATTTACTATTTTACACTGTTCACACAAGGAGCAATGGAGGAGGGAAAGATCCAGCGTAGAATTAGGAATCTAATCTTTGCATTTATTAACCATTTAAAAACCTCAAGGAAAAAACCTGGCAAATACAATCAAATGCGTAGGTTCACTATCTGCACCTGATTATCGTTGTGTTTGTCAGGTTTTTTTTCCTTCAGCTTTTTTAATGGTTTAAAAAATGATAAGTTTTATTCATCTGGGAATCCTAACTTTACGTTGGATATTTCAATCATCATTTGTCTCTTAAAGTTGCTATAACCGGATCTGTGGCAAGGTCTACCAACAACTCAGGAAATTAATGATACCAGTTTGGTAAGCTGACCAAATTCTCTTTTTTTTCCTTCTTATATATTGTGCACACTAATTAAAAACGTTTCTATGGAGTAGCTGTAAAAAGTTTCACAAAAACAAAACATGCAGTATTATTACTATTATTATTATTATTATTATTATTATTATTATCCCCAATTTTGACCTTAATGACAAAGCCAAATTTTAGAAATTTTACCCATGTCACTTTTTGAGGTAAAAACTCAGGAACGGATCAACGGGTCCCAGTAATTCTGAGCCTGTAATCATTCCGTTTTTGGATCCGCTTGGAAAATGAAAAAAACGGATTTGTTAATGGATAGTGCAGATTACTTTTACAACCGATTTGTTAACAGATCTGTTATTATAGTTAATGGTTCCATTAACGGACCCGTTCTTGTTTTACATAGCTAGATAGATTGCTAGCCAAATAAGATAGATAGATAGATAGATAGATAGATAGATAGATAGATAGATAGATAGATAGATACAGTTGAAACCAGAAGTTTCCATACATCTAAAAAGACACATCTGCATGTTTTTCTCACTATCTTACATGAAATCAGAATAAACCTTTCCTTTTTAGGTCAATTAGAAACCAAAATTATTTATATATGCCAAATGCCAGAATCATGAAAGAGAGATGTTTTAAGGCATTTTTATTACTTTTTGCAAAGTCAAAATTTACATACATTTCATCATTATTTGGTACCGTTGCCCTTAAACTGTATGACTTGGGTCAAAAGTTTTGGATATTCTTCCACAAGCTTCTCCCAATTGTTGGTAGGAATTTGGGCCCATTACGTCTGACAGAGCTGGTGTAACAGAGTCATAGGTCACCTTGCTCGCACCTTGGCCACTCCAAAACATTGACTTTGTCATCCTTAAACCACTTTGTAACCAGATTGGCAGTATGTTTTGGGTCATTATCCATTTGGAAGACCCATTCAAGCTTTTTAGACAGTGCATGTAAACGTCTGGTTTCAACTGTAGATGAATACATGGAACAGATGTGGTGTTTGAAAAAGCCCCATTAGCCAAAAACACGTTCTTCTTTGCTTATATCCTGAACACTTATGGTGTCAAGGGAGGAATTTGCGTTGAAGACTGCTAATGGAGTCCTCATTTGGGATATCCAGAGACGATGCCGTATTAGCTGTATATCAGTGCCAATATATATATATCAATGTATATAAGACAAAGAACACAGACATGCTCTCTTTTCAGCCAGCGTCACCAACTGAACTAGTTTAATAAGATAGATCCAATTATACCGTAAGCATTAATAACCTTGAAGCTAACAAGGAGTGCTTTTCACTCCCCATTTTCTCACATCACATTGCCTGCCTCCCGTACATTCCTTCTATGTGAACATTACTGATAACACTTCTTACAGCTTCACATTCTGGCTTCATCATCTTTGGTTAACTCCTTCATGATTATACAACTTTGAATTATAATATAGGTCTGTGCAATTGCTACATAGACAGATAATTTTGCATCTACATCTACATTTTGATTAGTTATATAAACAGATATTCTTATTACGTTTAAACAAACATACTACAGCTCAGGTGACCTCCACAGTCCCCCCTTAATAAAATATCTGTGAATATTATTAACCTTAAATTTAAAATTTTTCCCCATTTAGATATATTGTATTTGGGACTTTAATTATATCCATATCTATATATGTGGGCTTTCTATGGGATTGTTGTTTAATTTAACACTATAGGTTTTAGATCCCCCTTAAGTACTTATTTTATTTATTAAACATAACTTTATGATTTATAGGGGCTATTAGAATTGGCGCTATTACTCTCATTAGGGCACATTACCCTGATTAAGAAAAATTGAATCTAAACCTTATTTAAAAATTAGCACATAATTAAAAAACAAAAAAAAACAAAAGGACATTTGGAAATTGGAAATTGTCCATGGTTCTTCTTTCCGGATATGAAACAAAAAGAAGGATGCTTAGTCAGTGCTAGTCCACTTAGGGCCACTTTGTAAGCCTGGATAATCTGCTCATGATAAAAAAAAAAAACAACAAAACATGATGAGGCTTCATGTGAACAATTTGTGGCACAGACTTGGAAAAACCTTCTGGGATAATGGGTTGAATAGCGGCCGCTTTCTGCTTTGGTTCTGTCTGGTCCATTGGTTTCTGAGATGTGACGTCAACTCGCGTGTCATTGCCAGTGCTCAGCAGACTAGGCCAGGGAGACATCAGCCTGATGGGATAGGCTCTTCCAAAACTTTTCCCGAGATGAGAGAATCCATAGCTAGCATTTTATATTAAGGAAAATCACTGAATATATTCATATGAGTTAGTAGGAGACAAAAACATTTGTAAATGGTTAGATTACATTAACCAAACCACATTTTTGGGTCTCTGAAATGGCTGAATTAAGTATTTTAGGTTACTCAATTCGTACCCTCAACAGTCCCCCCTTGACTTACTTCTGCCATTTCCAAATACTAAGGGTACTGTGTTCCCTTAGGAAAAGAGGAAGAAAGATCTGTTGGTAAATCCTGCCTGACTGAACATTGAGGCATGGGTGGAGAGGGGAATGGGATTTCTTCACCGGTTTGAGACCAAGGACCCCTAGGCGAGTCCTCGCCCTTTGTAGTTGGACTTTCCCATGTCTCAAGGTTCTCTAAGTCCTCTCTTCTAACTGTTTCGGCAATGATGGTGTGGGACTGTACAGGTCTTTTTGTAAAGGATAAATATGAGAAGGACGCTTAGTGCAGCTCCGGTGGATCGACCCTTCTGCAATGCAGGGCGTGAATCCATGTTATCCTGCCGTTGAGCTTTATTGAAATTTGTGTCCTTTTAGGATTAATCAGTCTCCTAACCGAAAACCATATACTACTAACTCTGATTTAGGATCTGGAATTAGAAAATACACTTGTTTATTTCTCTAATTAGTCAATCATATGAAAATTATACGTGGTTTGCGCTAGGCCAAAGAAAAACATTTTACATTGGAACCTGTTTATTACTAAAGAGAAACACAACACACACTAAAGAGAAATATAACATGCATTGATTTAAAACTTATCAGTTTTTTTTACATACCACTTGCATTCTGTGGATTTTCAGCAATGACGTTGTTTTCTGCACTGGAAAGCCTCTGACCAGACCTGGAAAGAAATCTACACAACACGCACAGACTTGCATACAACGTGCTCATGATATACATCTATAATCAGTTTGCAGTCTCTAAGAATGGGTAGAGCAGGTGCAGGGTGTTTCTGCGGACTCTTTACAGTTGTTCCTCATTGTTTTAAGAACGTGTTTCACAAGACCGGGTGAGTTTGCCTACCTGGGTACTGAACCCTTGCGCCACCAAAGCGCACACTGATATCCAACTTTCACAGATGTTAGTCCATGTTACTTGGGCCATCATTAAGAAGAGATCTCATGGCAGAGAAAGCTTACCGCCCTTCATCCACAGACCTTCCTCAGTCAGCCGGCTCCCTGCGTCTCGCACTCCACTCCTTATTGGTTCACTTGTTCCTGTAGGGATTTAAGAACACAAAGAGTGACAGAAGTCACAGACGTGACAGATGTCACCGAGGCATGTTCTTTATGCATGGTAAAGGACTCCTCAACTCTAGGCCCGTTCACTGCTTCTTGCTCAGCTGCACCTGTGCGGGGATCTCCATCCGATTCCATCAGCTCAGATCTAGACTTTCTTTTCAGCGTACCTAGCTTATTTGACAACAGGAAAGATCTACATCCTACATACATTTTGACTATCTTACCTACCTCTGCTCCACCCATCTAGAGAGGCACTTACGCCACTTCCTCCTGTACCGATAGGAGGGGAGGGAGTGGCCTAAATTTAGATTACCTCATGTTGTGTAAACTGTAGCATATCCAGTGCAGAATCGACCACCATCTGGTTTCATCTATAAAAACAAAGACTAAAAGAAATATAGATTAGATCATTCCTATAACAGACATATATTCCTACATTCATAATAATCCAATAAACATGACATAACTGTTGCAAAAGAAAGGCCAGCTTTAAAGCCTGCTTTAAAACCTATCCAATATATCTGCTGCTGGAAAAATGCAATAGATATCTACTTCCTCCCTTTTTATATACATAAACAACAATATGATTAACTAACCAATAAATATAACTTATACTCTAATGGGAAATTTTGAAACCTTACAACAGGGTTCATAAATATTCTGTATCTACAAAAGAAAAGGAAAGTAATTAATATTGGCAGTTTGTATGCAAAAATAATACAAAACAAAAACATAACGATAAAAACAAAAAAAACCTAATTTGTATATTTTAAAAAATATACTTTTCCCTGCAAAATTAATTTAATTATTTAAATAGCAGCAGAATACTATTGATATTCTCCTATGAAATTTTGAACTCTAAGGATTAAACAAAATCCACTCCACCAGCCAGAAAAAGCACTTGTTAGTACATAAGACAGAAACAGCTTTGTAAATCTGATGAAACTACCTTTTTTTTCTTCTTTTACAACTTGTGATAACTAGCAGCGTACTGTATACCCTCCCACACATCCCTGCAGGAGTGCGAGACCATCATTAAAATAGATGTTTTGGGACTGGAAATCACTGCAACAAAAACAAGCAGTCCGGGGCTCCCCCCTGTGTCATTAGGGAAGGTTGGGGCAGACTCGTGGGTGCAGCTGGACTGTGGGCAGTATCTTGGGAAATCTCCTGGGACTGATTTAAAGGGATACTGTAATACTCTGGGAAAAGGCACACCTGGCTTCAGGTAGATCATTACTGAATCTACAGGGAACACTTTTATTGTAGATTTATGTCTGAGATATTAAATAGGCATTTCTCATCTGTATTCACCAAGGAACTGACTGTACCAGGGATCATTCAACAAGTGAAAAATCAAAGTCCACCACCCGATATAATTAATTTAACACAAGATGAAGTACGCCTACGTCTGAGTAAATTAAACATTGACAAATCCCCAGGGCCAGATGGCATTCATCCACGAATATTGAGGGAATTGAGCTCCGTAATCGACAGACCGCTGTATCTCATCTTTTTAGACTCACTTGTAACAGGGTTGGTGCCTCAGGATTGGAGGATTGCTGATGTGGTACCGATATTTAAGAAAGGTAAGAGGGTAGATCCAGGCAACTACCGTCCAGTAAGCCTGACATCAGTAGTATGCAAAGTTTTTGAGGGCATTTTAAGGGATGACATGCAAAAATATATTGCAGAAAATAATATGATAACTGACAAACAGCATGGATTCATGAAAGATAAGTCATGTCTAACCAACCTGTTGGGGTTCTATGAGGGGGTAAGTGCAAACCTGGATATTGGTAATGCAGCTGATGTGATTTATTTGGACTTTGCAAAGGCATTTGATACTGTACCACATAATAGCCTTATACTAAAGCTCCAGAAGCAAGGACTAGGGGACGCAATATGCAACTGGGTAAGGAATTGGCTAAAAGATAGGAAACAAAGAGTAGTCATAAATGGTACATTCTCTAAATGGGCTATAGTCAGCAGTGGGGTGCCGCAGGGATCTGTGCTTGGACCGATTCTTTTTACTCTCTTTATTAATGACCTTGTGGATGGGATTGATAGTACAGTGTCAGTCTTTGCCGATGACACCAAACTATGTAGGATATTAAAAACTGACCTGGATAGTACAATATTACAAAAAGATCTGGATAAGATGTCAGAATGGGCAGATACTTGGCAAATGAGATTTAATGTTGATAAATGTAAAGTAATGCACCTAGGACGGAGTAATCCTATAGCTGCGTATACATTAAATGGAAGTAAACTCGGGACTACAGAACAGGAGAAGGACTTGGGTATTCTCATTACAAATAAGCTGAGCAGCAGCACTCAATGCCAAGCAGCAGCTGCAAAAGCAAACAAGATTCTAGGGTGTATAAAAAGAGAGATTAGATCCCGTGATCCCAACGTATTGTTACCCCTCTATAAATCACTTGTAAGGCCACATCTGGAATACGGGATCCAGTTTTGGGCTCCACATTTTAAAAAGGACATTCAGAAGTTAGAGTCAGTTCAAAGGCGGGCAACTAGACTATTACAAGGAATGGAAGGCCTCCCATATGATGGCAGATTGAAAAAGTTAGATATGTTTAGCTTAGAAAAAAGACGTCTCAGAGGAGATCTCATTTATATGTATAAATACATGTGTGGTCAATATAAAGGACTGGCACATGACTTATTTCTTCCGAAAACAATACTAAGGAACAGGGGGCACTCACTGCGAGTGGAAGAAAAGCGATTCCGACACCTAAATAGGAAAGGGTTCTTTACAGTTAGAGCGGTCAGACTGTGGAATGCCCTACCACAAGAGGTAGTAATGGCAGATACTATAACAGCTTTTAAAAAAGGGCTGGATGATTTCCTCAGTACACAAAACATTGTTGGTTATAAATGACTTAGTGACTAAATGTAGAACTGGTGGAGGAAGGTTGAACTAGATGGACCTAGGTCTTTTTTCAACCTAAGTAACTATGTAACTATGTAACTATGTATATGTGCTGCATGTTTTGGTTACGGTTTCGAGGGTACCTGGCCAGATTTGGGGGTGTGACGCTTTCTTTTGATAGTGACCGGGCTGGCCACAACGCCAACAATTCTGTTGCTGGCTTTGTTGATTGGGAGCTACGTATACGAGGTTTGGACTTTGTTGGGGCATGGGCTGTGGCGGGGGCTGCACCGGCGCATTTGTATATACCAATTGATCTTGAACCCATCTTTTTAAAGCGGCACAATACTGTTGTCCACTTTGGAAAATGGTGTCATCAGTGCCTGGGGGCATTGGGAGATGGGGCTCCATTAAGGGCCAAAAACTGTCTCCTGCTTTTACTTTGGTGAGATTAACAAGGTCCTTCCAGGCAGCTGAGTATAACTGATAGACCTGTAGCATCTTCCTATAAAATCGCATAGGGTTAATGTCGGGATCTGGCAGGCAGGGGATTAATGCCGCTGACTGGGTGGGGTTGAAAGGGACATATTTAAATGAGGGCTGTTCCTCGTCAGGTTCGGGGTAAGGTTCACTATGTGTCCTAGGGGAAGGAGGGGGATCAAAGGGGAGGGGATTGGTAATTGGGGAGTGTGACGGCAGACTGGCCGGTGAGGGGAGAGACGGCATTGCAGGTATGGGAGGGACCAGGGGTATGGGTGTGGAAAGGGTTAAGGGATGCTGTCTAGTGACTGCAGCATCTGTGAATATCTCCGGGACAGGTGAATAGAATGGGGATCAGGTTGCGGGGCAGCAACAAAACAACCTGTTGGAGGACCCTCAGGTCTGTCCTCAGACTCGGGTAACATATAGAAAAACACAACATCTCCTCGCTCATCCTCTTCTTTGACCTCAATATATCTTTCTGATAGCAATATCTGCATTATTCTGTTAAACAATTCAGCATCAATAAACAAATAATACTCTGGAAATCTCCGGTGCATGATGCACAGCTGAACTCTCTCCAGCAGGTGCCCCTCCCTAAGGAATGTTTACTAAATCCTTTCTGTGAATCCTCAGCTTTCTTAACCTTGTCTTCTCCGTTCTAAACATTTTTGCTATCTTGGTGGTGTCTGGATTACACTAATATATGACTATGCGGCGTATGTTAAAGCCCGGCCGGAACTTAAGGCTACACCTCTATACTAGCTGCTCCCTCAGCTATATAGTAATAAGGGTATCTCGTGATATGGAGGAGGGGTAAAAAATGTATTCCCTCCGGACTTGATCAGCTGCACCAAAATTAATGTCCTAATCCCTATCTTCAGCCACGGGAACCCCCTAATAAGGGTATCTCGTGATATGGAGGAGGGGTACAAAAGGTATTCCCTCCGGACTTGAGTAACTGTATCAAAATTAATGTCCTAATCCCTATCTTCAGCCACGGGAACCCCCCCGCGTCTTTAATTACAGACCTGGTCAGTCTAACTAGCTATATCCAGCCACCACCGTCTTTCCTGCCCTAACAACCGTCCTCTGGATCCCGTGTGACACTCGATCCACACCTCAGGGCTGGGATCGTGCTCTGAGCTCCAGTGGGCACTACCCCTGAGTCACAATCATGAACCTTTTAACACCGATAAGGACACACAGCCTGTCACTCCCTACTCTCCAAGAACAACCACAATGGTAGTGAATACAAAATATGTAACACTCACCGAGGGTTGTAGGGGATCAGCCTGGTTGGAGCGGAGGGAGGTCTCAGTCCGAGACATCCAAACGATGGGTATTTGCAGGTCGGTAATGCGTCCTTGAAGGAGCCCCACGTTGGGCGCCAAACTGTCAAGGGAGGAATTTGCATTGAAGACTGCTAATGGAGTCCTCATTTGGGATATCCAGAGACAATGCCGTATTAGCTGTATATCAGTGCCAATATATATATCAATGTATATAAGACAAAGAACACAGACATGCTCTCTTTTCAGCCAGCGTCACCAACTGAACTAGTTTAATAAGATAGATCCAATTATACCGTAAGCATGAATAACCTTGAAGCTAACAAGGAGTGCTTTTCACTCCCCATTTTCTCACATCACATTGCCTGCCTCCCGTACATTCCTTCTATGTGAACATTACTGATAACACTTCTTACAGCTTCACATTCTGGCTTCATCATCTTTGGTTAACTCCTTCATGATTATACAACTTTGAATTATACTATAGGCCTGTGCAATTGCTACATAGACAGACAGATAATTTTGCATCTACATCTACATTTTGATTAGTTATATACACAGATATTCTTATTACGTTTAAACAAACATACTACAGCTCAGATGACCTCCACAATGGAATAAATGCCTTATAATCGTTTATGAAGTTTAGAGTGTCCATCCTTTATTTGCTGCATACTGTGGATGTCATTCCTGGATTCAGGCACCGTGGATTGTGAGTGCTGCCTGGATGTTTGGATTTGTTTTTAGATAAAACAGATAGATAGCTAGGTGATTAATAGATAGATAGAACAGATGGATAGATTAGATCAATAGATTGAGAGAGATAGCTTGATAGCTTGGCCAGCTGTTTAGCTGAATTAAAAATTAATTTTAGAAAACAAAAAGTGAGGTCTCCCCCCAATTTTCATATCCAGCACAGGTACAGCAGCAGCTGTTTGCTACAACCCTCAGCTGCCAGCTGTACTTTGGCTGGTTATCCAAAATAGAGGGGATTCCAAGCTTATTATTTTTAATTATTTGAATTAATATTTAAAAAAAATGGTGTGGGGTCCCACACATTTTTCAAAAACCAGCTATGGTACAGAAGGCAACTTGGGGCTAATATTATTAGGGTGGTAAGGGCCATGGTTATTTGTCCCTTACCAGCCTAACAATAGCAGCCCACAGCTTCCTCAGAAGTGGCAGCTGTGATGTGCAGTGATGTCGCTGTTAGGACCTGGGAGGACCTCATGAGGTCATCTAAGTTCACTCCAGTATATGTCACACAGCAGAATGTGAGCCTGCAGTGAAAGCTCTCACAGTCAATGGGGAACATTGTTCTTCATTGATTGTGACAGGGAGTATGAGCTCATCGTGGGACCCCCAGATTGGATTAGGGATTTGACAGGGAAATAAATTGGTGAAAGAGGATGTCTCTTGTCTTTATTTTTTTACTAATTTTCTCTCTTTATATCTTTCAGGTTTGCTTTTGGATAACGATGTGGGATATGACTATGGATTACACCTGAACTTTTTTGGATTTTTTTTTTTTAATAAATTGGTGAACGAGGGCTTGAGTCAGGGTTTTTTGTCCAAATAATATATTTTGTTCCTTTAACGTCAACTAGAATTAGTAATGGGGTGTCAACTAGATGCCCACACATTACTAATACCAGGGCTTGATTCCAGCTGGCAATTCACAGCTGGCTTCAACCCCACATATTACACCATTTGCCACCACACCAGGGCAACAGGAAGAGCCAAGTACAGTGCCAGAATTGGTGCATCTAATGAATGCGCCACTTCTGGAGTGGCTGCATGCTGCAATTGTGAAGCTGTGAAGGACCAAATAACCATGACCCTTGCCACCCTAATAATATCAGCCCCCAGTTGTCTGCTGTCCTTTGGCTGTTTTTTGAAAAATGGGGGGACTCCATGCCATTTTTTTTAAATTATTTATTCAAATAAAAATAACAGCATGGGATCCCCTCTATTTTGGTTGGATAACCAGCCAAGATATAGCTGACATCTGACTGATGTAGTCCGTAGCTGTTGCTGTACCTGTGCTGGATATGAAAATTGGGGGGGACCACATCATTTTGTTTCTAAAATTAATTTTTAATTCAGATAAACAGCTGTCCAAGCTTTTTAGCTATCTCTCTATCGATTTATTCTATTAATGTATTCTATCTGTTCTGTCTAGCTATTCATCTATCTATCTGTCTATCTATCTATCTAGCTCTTCTATCTGTTATATCTATTATCCTATGCTATCCTATTTTAGTCTATTGTGTTGTATTCTATTCTATTTTTTTCTATCAGAGAGGAGAGGACAAGAGTTTTTAAAGTGCAAAAAAATACAAAATTTTATTCAACACACTACAAGGGTGAACATCCAGATGTCATAAAAGCACATAAAAGAGGTTAATGATGAACATCCCCCATATTGTGGATAGTAACATAGGCTATAGCATGTTGGCTCAAGACATTTTAGTAAAACCCTGCCGGTTACAGAGGGACATACCGGTACTGTATGTCAAATTAGCTGTCTTTATGATAATATTAAACTCCATATATAATATGGCATGACATTAAATACAGGTGTATAGGCAAGTCATATATATACACAATTATCCACAGTCCCATTGGAACCTATGTACAGGCAGGTTATAAAGTATACATATAAATATAAATAGAGCGAAACACAGACTGGCAGCCGATGGATATAAAAGGAAGGGGGCTCCGTCAGAGAAGGGTCTAAGAGGCCTAAATGATGGAAAATACCCAAAAGTGACACCATTATAAAAACTGCACCCCTCACACTGCTCAGAACCACATACAACTAGTTTGTTAACACTTCAGGTGCTTCACAGGAATGAATGCAAAGTGGAATGAAAAAAAAAAATTACATTTTATCTAAAATTGTTGTTTTAACCACAATTTATTCACTTTTACAAGTAACAGAATGGCTCACCAAATTTTTTACCCAGATTCTTGTGAGTGCGCTGATATCCCACATATGATCAGAAACCTGTTTGGTCAAACAGGAGAGCTCTGAAAGGAAATAGCTATATTTGAATTTTGCAGCAAAAATTTGGCTGAAATAGATTGAGGGCACCATGTCGCATTTGCAGGGCCCCTAAGATACCTAAACCGCAGAAACCCCGCACAAGTGAGTCCATTTTGGAAATTAAACCCCTCAAGGATTTTATTCAGGGGTAAAGTGAGCATTTTTATCCCACAAGTACCACACAGCATTTCATAAAAATGTTACTTTGGCACCAAATATCTCATGTTTACAAGAGGTAACACCAAATAGTAGGCCTCACAGTTTGTTACTCATGTAGTAAAAAAGTTCTGTTTGGACAAACAAGAGGGCTCGGAACGAAAAAAACAATATTTGAATTTTGGAAAGAAAATTTGGTTGAAATAGATTGCAGGTAGTGTGTTGCATGTGCGGGGCCCTTAAGGTACCTAAACAGCAGAAACTTCCCACAAGTGACCCCATTTTGGAAACTAGACCTACTCAAGGATTTTTTTTCAGGGGTATATTGAGCATTTTGAACCCACAGGTACTTCACAGAATTTTATAACATAGATTGTGGGCACCTTGTCATGTTTGCAGAGTCCTTGAGGTACGAAAACATCAAAAACCCTCACAAGGAATTTATATAGGGATGTGTTGAGCATTGTGAACCATACGTGCTTCACAGAACTTTTTAAAATGTTGATGTGAAAATTATAGTTATGTTTTTGTCTGCTAAACTGTATTTTTAACCCCAAATTTTCAATTCTGACAATGGATAATAGGGAAAAAATGGACCAGATAAATGGTTGCGCAATTTCTTGCTAACACTGTGATGCCCCAGACATGATCAAAAACTAATGTTTGGGCACATGACACGGCTTGAAAAATGAACAGCGTTATTTGATTTGTGGAACGCAAATTTGGACAACATGTTGCATTTGCAGAACCCCTCAGATTCTAAAAGTGCAGAAACACACACATGTGACTCCATTTGACAAACTAAATGCAATAATGAATTCATATATTGGGTGGTGAGTATTTTCAACCCATAAATTACACCGAATTTTATTAGCTTGGGCTGTGAAAATGAAAAAAAGTAGGGGTTTTCAGCTAAACTTTTACTTTAGCCCAACATTTTAATTCACACAGGGTAACAAGAGAAAATGGACAGGACAATTTGTTATGCAAATTTTACAGAGTGTGGCAGTATGCCATATGTGGTTGTACACTACTATTTGAGTATACAGCGGGGATCAGATGAGAACTAGCGCAACTTGATATTTAGAATGCAGATTCTGTTTGAATAGATTATAGCCTTTGTTAGCCCATCTCCTGAGGTATCAGATCAGCAGAAACCCCACAAGGGACACCATAGTGGAAACATCACTGTGTAAAGAATTCATCTAGGTATGTAGTGAGTATTTTGAACCCACAGGTGCCTCACAGAATTGGGAAGTGGAAATAAAATATTTTAGTGGTAAAAATGCAATTGTTTTATTAGCTGCAAAAAGGTTAAAAGGTGAAAATGGACGTCACAATATATTACACCATTTCTCCCGAATGTTGTGATGCCCTATATGTCATCAGAAACTATGGTTTGGCCACACGGCAGGACTGAGCAGGATGGAACACTATTTGGCTTTTAGAGCACAGATTTTGCTAGAATAGTTTGTGGGTGACATTTGCATAGCCACTAAGGTGCCAGAACAGCAGAAAGGCCTCAAAAGTGACCCCATTGTAGAAATGGTTGCAGTCACTATTTTGTAGCTTCTACGCCACTCTGTTTTACTGGAGAATTATAAATATGACAGCTTAGTGCTCATACATTGTGCCTCCATATATTATTTCCAGCTTGTGCTGTAAATTGTAAAGTGCACTCTTCCCTGTAAGGCTCACCGCAGGAAATGGTAAACCGGCGAACAGGAGTTGACTCAATGGACCACAGGGAGACTCTGGGCTTACCCTTAGTGGGAAGGGTTTGACTATGTGCCCACTGCTAGGCAGATGCCAGGTGGCACTCCAAGGGCAGTGACCAGGACTATGGCACCTGACTCCTAGGATAGGGACGGACATGGGAATAAGTGGACATAGTCACTAGTGTAGCAAGGACCTCTGGAGTAATTGATGCTGCTGGCATGGATTGGGTGGACGTACACAGTCTCTAGTATAGCAAGGACCTCCAGGGTAGCTGAGGCTGGTGTCACAGCAGGGTTGGACAGGCACAGTCTCTAGTATAGCAAAGACCTCTGGGGTAGCTGAGGCTGGTGACATGGCCGAGGTAGACAAGCAGAGTCCCTAGTATAGCAAGGGCCTCCAAGGTAATTGAGGCTGGTGACACGGCCGGTAAGAACGGACACAGTTTCTAGTATAGCAAGGACCTCCAGGGTACCTGAGGCTGGTAACACGACGAGGATGGACAGACACAGTATCTAGTATAGCAAGTGCCTCTGCGGTAGCTGAGGCTAGTGGCATGGCTGGGGAGGACATACACAGGGTACTGACAAAATCAGGAGACAGCCAAGGGCACTGTACACTGTAATGGAAGCACAGCATGCAAGGGGACCTGACAACTAGCTGACTAGTGCACAGAACCACTAACTAACTAACTGACTGAACACATTGATCAGGCACCTCCCCTAGTGGGAGAGTGTCTTAAATACCCAGTGCGTCTCAGCGATATCAGGGCCACGTGGAGGGTCGTGGGAATGCTGGGCAGCGTGGTGAGAGCTGACCGCGGTGGTGAGTAAGTGCGCATCCCAACGGGGAGGGGAGCGAGGAGTGCAGGGATGTCAGCACTACAGTTCCCCCTTACGTCCCCCCTTCACCAGGTCAAAAGGAGATCTCTACTCCGAGAAGATGTCCTCAGACTGGATGGAAGAGATGGTTGGTGGAAGGGACACGTTGGATGGTCTTCTGTTATGTTCAGGAGACTGCAAAAGATCTTGCAAAAAAAATATAAAAAATGATGGAAGATAATGCACAAGAGTAGTTGGAAACTTAGCTGGCTGCAATCCACTAACTGCACAAACACAACTAGAAGTAGCAACCAAACTATACGCCTCGTCACCGCCGGAGAACTATCTAACCTCAAAGATGAAAAGAGGAATTCTGACTTGCCTCAGAATAGCCCCAAAAGAAAGAGACAAGCCCCCAACATATAACGACGGTGATATAAGAAAAAAACAACACACAGATGGGAAGTATAGGGTTAAGAAAAGTGAGACCCTGCTAGATAGATACAAAAGGATAAAATAGATTTGCTGATTGCAGCCAGTAAAAACCCAGTAAAAGCCAGCCAGTAAAAAAATACCAACACCTGATAATCAAAAATTCCTTTAAAAGATCACACGATCTTTCCTCCCAGTATATCAGGAACTCTTGGGCAAATACATGAGATACAAAAAATACAAACTCTAGATCAGACGGGAGCAAAACTCCCTTTCTTGCTGGGAATAAATAGTCCTCCAAACAAAGTGCAGGGAGAGCTCTTATTCACATGCAAGAAACAAAAGGTGCATGAGAACTAATTAAATCTCAGAATGAAAAAAACAAAAATACTTATCAGGCATAGCTGCAGACCAGGATGACATGGAAACAAAACCAATGCAAAGGAACGAAAAAACCACTGCAGAAAGCATTCTTGGAGAATCCAAAAAGGAGCAGAAAAAAATGCAAAAACAGAACCTACAGGGAAAGGCAAAAGCCTCAAAGGTGGAGGACAGAATTCAGGACATTTTCTCATGTAGTAGAAACAATTAACACTGGCAAAGGCTAGACAAAAACTGCCTTCAATTATTCCCCCCAAGCTGGACTACATAGGCTTCCTAGAACAGCAATCATCTCCTGCACCTGTCTGAATGACAGATGCAGAATCAGACTCACTACCAGTACTAGCCACAGAGGAAGCTCAGAAACACTCTTGGGAACAGCACCATCTCTGATGATATTCACATCAGTCTTTGTTTAGAAGACTTCCTCTTGGATACGGAATCAGTAGGACAGACATCACAGAGGGTTCAGAAACACCTTAAAATTCTTCTTTTCCAATGGTAGCTGGTAGACAGGCAGGAGAGGGGATAGGATGGCAAGATGGTCCCTCAGAATACTTGGATGGATGGACTTTAACCACTTCTCGTGACATCTATGTCTGCAATGGAGTACCTCATTGGATTTCCCGTCCAGAAAGGGCTCATGGGCATGGAGACAAGGTAGACCTAGAATAAACGGACAAGATAAATTGGGAAGAACAAGGAAGGAGATCTTCTTCAAATGTGCTTCACCCACACATAGTTCCACAGGATCAGAGATGAAGTGTATGGGTTCGGACAGGAGCATTTCATCCACGCACAACACTGACAAAAGCTTCCTAAGGTGTCGGATGGGAATGTGGAAACGCTGTACCACAGCTCGGTGAACAGAACTTTTCGCAGAACCAGAGTCCAGATGAGCCATTTCAGAGAACTGTACTCTCCACATGATATGTACACAGACAAGGCCAAAGGAGAAAAGGAACAGCTTTCACCGAAGGCTCCTACTGAGCCATGGTAAGAGGGTTCTGGTCTCAAAGGACAGACCTGGATGAGGTGCTCGGCTCCTCCACAGTAGATGCACAACCCCAAGGCTCGGCAATTACCTCGTCGCTGTTCACCCAACTTGATATCATTCACTTGTATGGGTTCAGGAACTGGGGCAGAAGCTGGTGCTTGAGGAGCCAACTGTCTCTGGAAGGCTGAAGCCAAATGCATAGATCTTCTTTCACGGGCGACTTCCTTGGATCTCTCCTGGAACCGGTGATCGACCCATGTGGCTAAAGAGATAAAATCATCCAAAAAAGCGGGAATGTCATGATTGGCCAGTTCGTCCTTGATTCTCCTGGATAAACCTTCCCAAAAGGTGGACACCAGAGCCTGATTATTCCATTCAAGTTCAGAAGAGAGAGTACGGAATGGAACCGCATATTGACCCACAGTCTGGACATTATGGCGCAACTGTAGAAAAGAAGACGTAGCAGACATGACACGGCTCATCAAAGACTCTTCGGAAGGACTGCAGGACTTCCAGAGTGTCAGATGTAATTAGGTTATTTCTTTCCCACAGAGGATTGACGCAAGTGAGAGCTTCCCCACCAAGGTGCAGTATCACGAATGCCACTTTGGACCGGTCTGAAGAAAACTGGTGGGCCAGCAGTTCAAAGTGCAGTGTGTACTGGTTACTGAAATGTTGGCATTGCTTGCGGTTGCCATCAATGTAAAGTGAGGCAGACAAATGAGGTACAGATACAAGCTGAGTAGCAGCTGGGGCGTTCAAGCAGACTTTCACTGACCGTAGATGGGTTAAGTATCATGAGAGCCCACGACGTCACCACACGTCACAGCCACAGGTTCTTTCGATACTGGCAACGAACTCATCTGAACTCCTGATGTCACTGCAGCAGCCAGTCACACACTACTGTGTGAGCCGCTGCTAGAACCTGGGCGACCTCATGAGGTCATCTCAGGTCGAACCAGTGGATGTCATACAGCAGTGTGAACCTTCAGTGAGTGCTCTCACAGTCAATGAGGAACATTTTGTTCTTTATTAACTGTGACAGTGAGTATGGAATCATCGTTGGACCCCCTTATTGGATAACGTTGGACTTGGATTTGAGAAGGAAATAAATTAGTGAAAGATGGTGTCTTTTGTCTTTATTTTACTAATTTTCTCTCTTTATGTCTTTCAGGTTCGCTTTTGGGGATCGTCATGGGACGTCGCTGTGGATTATGTCAGAACTTTTTTTGGAACTGTTTGTAATAAATTGGTGAACAAGGGATTGAGTTCAAGGATTTTGGTCACAATAAAAAAAGTACAACTGGAATTAGTAATGGGGTGACTGCTAAACGCCTACACATTACTAATATCTGGGCTTTATGCCAGCTGGCTTCATTCCCTTGCCACCCTAATAATATCAGCCCCCAGTTGTCTCCTGTCCCTTGTCTGGTTTTTGAAAAATGGGGGGACCCCATGCCATTTTTTAAGTTATTAATTCAAATAGTTAAAAAAATAAGCTTGGGATCCCTTCCATTTTTGATCCCCAGCCAAGGTACAGCTGACAGCTGAGGGTTGCAGCCAGCAGCTGCTACTTTACCTGTGCTGAATATGAAAATTGGGGGGAACCCCATGTCATTTTCTTTCTACAATGAATCTTTAATTCAGCTAAACAGCTGTCCAAGCTATCAAGCTATCTCTCTCTCTCTCTGTCTATCAATCTATTTATCTATATATCTATATATCTATATATCTATCTATCTAGCTATCATCTATTTGTTCTATCGATCTGTTCTATCTATCTACCTATCTATCCAGCTATCATCTATCCATTTTATCGATCTGTTCTATCTATTATCTATCTATCTATATATCTATCTAGCAATCTAGCTAGCTAGCGATATATATAAGACAATAACTGATCGGTTAATGGAACCATTTACTATAATTATAACGATCCGTTATAAAGGTGTTCTGTTTGTCCAATCCATTAACAGATCGGTTATAAAAATGATCCTTTTGTGCAATCTGTTAACAGATCCGTTTTTACATTTTCCAAACGGATCCAAAAACTGAATGATTACAGGACATGGGAACAAAGCCTAATTCAGACTAAACCCCCAATGGAACATCTCACTCTAATGAGGCAACTGGAGACGCATTTGACTCCATTTGACATCTGTTTTTCTAATGTCTATCTTTGTACAGTCATGGCCAAAAGTTTTGAGAATGCTACAAATATTAATTTTTACAAAGTCTACTGCTTAAGTTTTTCTAATAGCAATTTGCATATCCTCCAGAATGTCATAAAGAGTGATCAGCTTAACAGCAATTACTTGCAAAGTCAATTTTGGCTAAGAAAATGAACTTTAACCCCCAAAAAAACATTTCAACAGCATTGCATTCCTGCCGTAAAAGCAGCAGCTAACATTGTTTTAGTGATTGTTCCATTAACACAGGTGTGGGTGTTGATGAGGACAGGGCTGGCGATCAATCAGTCATGATTAGAGTTGAGCGTGGTTCGTGGTTCGTGGTTCTCCAGTTCTAGGCTCGAGTGATTTTGGGGCATGTTCTAGATCGAACTAGAACTCGAGCTTTTTGCAAAAGCTCGATAGATCTAGAAACGTTCGAGAACGGTTCTAGCAGCCAAAAAACAGCTAAATCATAGCTTGGTTTCTGCTGTAATAGTGTAAGTCACTCTGTGAATCAAACTATTATCACATTTCAGTGTATAGTGTGCGTGAACAGCGCCTTCAGATCACTGCTGTTTCTATAATGGCGATCGCCATTTTTTTTTTTTTTTTTCTTGTCTTCCTTCCCTAAGCGCGCGCGTCTTGTGGGGCGGGCCAGCATGTCAGCCAATCACAGACACACACACAGCTAAGTGGACTTTGAGCCAGAGAAGCAACGGCATGTGTGATAGGATCTGCATGTCACATGTCCCTGCATTATAAAACCGGACATTTTCTTCACGGACGCCATTATCTGCCTTCTGCGTCTTTGGTGTCAGACATCACTGTCGCAGCTCCGTCTTGAGTCCTATCGCTGATACAGCTGTATGCGCTGCATACACAGCGTTAGACAGCATAGGGAGAGCACTTTATAGCAGTCCTTTTAAGGGCTCAAACCGGCAGGGTCAGAGTTAAGGTGACAGGTCCTGAAAACAGCGCCAGCGTCTGTGCAGCCAAGGTCAGGGATTTCCTCCCTGCATTTCACCATTAGGAGGGAATAGAAAGGCAGGCTTCCATTCCTCTACCCAGAGCACCACAATCCTGCCACTGTACCCTCTTGTCCTCTGCACACTCCAACTCATAACTAAGCCATTATACTAGCAAACACTCAGTGTACCTAGTGGCATCCTATCTGTGGCTATTGGACTTTGCTATAGTCCCACTAGTGCAAAGACATTTGCAGAGCACGTCTGCCTGCATTGCACACTACAACTAATTATAACTAAGCCATTATACTAGCAAACACTCAGTGTACCTAGTGGCATCCTATACGTGGCTATTGGACTTTGCTATAGTCCCACTAGTGCCAAGACATTTGCAGAGCGCATCTGCCTGCGTTGCACACTCCAACTAATTATAACTAAGCCATTATACTAGCAAACACTTAGTGTACCTAGTGGCATCCTATACGTGGCTATTAGACTTTGCTATAGTCCCACTAGTGCCAAGACATTTGCAGAGCGCATCTGCCTGCGTTGCACACTCCAACTAATTATAACTAAGCCATTATACTAGCACACACTCAGTGTACCTAGTGGCATCCTATACGTGGCTATTGGACTTTGCTATAGTCCCACTAGTGCCAAGACATTTGCAGAGCGCATCTGCCTGCGTTGCACACTCCAACTAATTATAACTAAGCCATTATACTAGCACACACTCAGTGTACCTAGTGGCATCCTATACGTGGCTATTGGACTTTGCTATAGTCCCACTAGTGCCAAGACATTTGCAGAGCGCATCTGCCTGCGTTGCACACTCCAACTAATTATAACTAAGCCATTATACTAGCAAACACTTAGTGTACCTAGTGGCATCCTATACGTGGCTATTGGACTTTGCTATAGTCCCACTAGTGCCAAGACATTTGCAGAGCGCATCTGCCTGCGTTGCACACTCCAACTAATTATAACTAAGCCATTATACTAGCAAACACTCAGTGTACCTAGTGGCATCCTATACGTGGCTATTGGACTTTGCTATAGTCCCACTAGTGCCAAGACATTTGCAGAGCGCATCTGCCTGCGTTGCACACTCCAACTAATTATAACTAAGCCATTATACTAGCAAACACTTAGTGTACCTAGTGGCATCCTATACGTGGCTATTGGACTTTGCTTTAGTCCCACTAGTGCCAAGACATTTGCAGAACGCATCTGCCTGCGTTGCACACTCCAACTAATTATAACTAAGCCATTATACTAGCACACACTCAGTGTACCTAGTGGCATCCTATACGTGGCTATTGGACTTTGCTATAGTCCCACTAGTGCCAAGACATTTGCAGAGCGCATCTGCCTGCGTTGCACACTCCAACTAATTATAACTAAGCCATTATACTAGCACAATCTCAGTGTACCTAGTGGCATCCTATACGTGGCTATTGGACTTTGCTATAGTCCCACTAGTGCCAAGACATTTGCAGAGCGCATCTGCCTGCGTTGCACACTCCAACTAATTATAACTAAGCCATTATACTAGCAAACACTTAGTGTACCTAGTGGCATCCTATACGTGGCTATTGGACTTTGCTATAGTCCCACTAGTGCCAAGACATTTGCAGAGCGCATCTGCCTGCGTTGCACACTCCAACTAATTATAACTAAGCCATTATACTAGCAAACACTCAGTGTACCTAATGGCATCCTATACGTGGCTATTGGACTTTGCTATAGTCCCACTAGTGCCAAGACATTTGCAGAGCGCATCTGCCTGCGTTGCACACTCCAACTAATTATAACTAAGCCATTATACTAGCAAACACTTAGTGTACCTAGTGGCATCCTATACGTGGCTATTGGACTTTGCTTTAGTCCCACTAGTGCCAAGACATTTGCAGAACGCATCTGCCTGCGTTGCACACTCCAACTAATTATAACTAAGCCATTATACTAGCACACACTCAGTGTACCTAGTGGCATCCTATACGTGGCTATTGGACTTTGCTATAGTCCCACTAGTGCCAAGACATTTGCAGAGCGCATCTGCCTGCGTTGCACACTCCAACTAATTATAACTAAGCCATTATACTAGCAAACACTTAGTGTACCTAGTGGCATCCTATACGTGGCTATTGGACTTTGCTTTAGTCCCACTAGTGCCAAGACATTTGCAGAACGCATCTGCCTGCGTTGCACACTCCAACTAATTATAACTAAGCCATTATACTAGCACACACTCAGTGTACCTAGTGGCATCCTATACGTGGCTATTGGACTTTGCTATAGTCCCACTAGTGCCAAGACATTTGCAGAGCGCATCTGCCTGCGTTGCACACTCCAACTAATTATAACTAAGCCATTATACTAGCACACACTCAGTGTACCTAGTGGCATCCTATACGTGGCTATTGGACTTTGCTATAGTCCCACTAGTGCCAAGACATTTGCAGAGCGCATCTGCCTGCGTTGCACACTCCAACTAATTATAACTAAGCCATTATACTAGCACACACTCAGTGTACCTAGTGGCATCCTATACGTGGCTATTGGACTTTGCTATAGTCCCACTAGTGCCAAGACATTTGCAGAGCGCATCTGCCTGCGTTGCACACTCCAACTAATTATAACTAAGCCATTATACTAGCAAACACTCAGTGTACCTAGTGGCATCCTATACGTGGCTATTGGACTTTGCTATAGTCCCACTAGTGCCAAGACATTTGCAGAGCGCATCTGCCTGCGTTGCACACTCCAACTAATTATAACTAAGCCATTATACTAGCAAACACTTAGTGTACCTAGTGGCATCCTATACGTGGCTATTGGACTTTGCTTTTGTCCCACTAGTGCCAAGACATTTGCAGAACGCATCTGCCTGCGTTGCACACTCCAACTAATTATAACTAAGCCATTATACTAGCACACACTCAGTGTACCTAGTGGCATCCTATACGTGGCTATTGGACTTTGCTATAGTCCCACTAGTGCCAAGACATTTGCAGAGCGCATCTGCCTGCGTTGCACACTCCAACTAATTATAACTAAGCCATTATACTAGCAAACACTTAGTGTACCTAGTGGCATCCTATACGTGGGTATTGGACTTTGCTTTAGTCCCACTAGTGCCAAGACATTTGCAGAACGCATCTGCCTGCGTTGCACACTCCAACTAATTATAACTAAGCCATTATACTAGCACACACTCAGTGTACCTAGTGGCATCCTATACGTGGCTATTGGACTTTGCTTTAATCCCACTAGTGCCAAGACATTTGCAGAACGCATCTGCCTGCGTTGCACACTCCAACTAATTATAACTAAGCCATTATACTAGCACACACTCAGTGTACCTAGTGGCATCCTATACGTGGCTATTGGACTTTGCTATAGTCCCACTAGTGCCAAGACATTTGCAGAGCGCATCTGCCTGCGTTGCACACTCCAACTAATTATAACTAAGCCATTATACTAGCAAACACTTACTGTACCTAGTGGCATCCTATACGTGGCTATTGGACTTTGCTATAGTCCCACTAGTGCCAAGACATTTGCAGAGCGCATCTGCCTGCGTTGCACACTCCAACTAATTATAACTAAGCCATTATACTAGCAAACACTCAGTGTACCTAGTGGCATCCTATACGTGGCTATTGGACTTTGCTTTAGTCCCACTAGTGCCAAGACATTTGCAGCACGTCTGCCTGCGTTGCACACTCCAACTAATTATAACTAAGTTACATTGTCAGGGATATTTATTCTTTATTATTCTGCTGTTAATAAAGCTAGACCACCACTGCAATCTTCACCACCTCTCAATTTTTACTACCACATTTTCAGTCCACAATCTTGTCGCAATCAACATGAGTGGCAAAATGACAGATGCTGGTGGAAAGGGGAAGAGGCGTGGTGGAAAAGGCAAAAAAGGTTTTGTCAGTGGGGAAGGTGGCAAAGCTCCATTATCATCTGCTGCAGATAGACCATCTACTAGCAAAAGTAAGATGTCTACTACTTATTGTGGACAATCCGATGTGCTCCCTTTTTTACGGACACGAACAAGAGGAACAAAGGTAGATGATGGGCAAAAAAGGAAAATGCTTGAATGGATCTCAAGTGGTCCAACAAGTGCCCTCTCAGCCACTTCAAGTACCGCATCCAAAAAACACCAGTCCTCTGAGTTGTCATCCCAATCACACTTGATTTCTCCCAGCTCTGAAGTCTCCATCAGCCCTGCACAGTATGGTGGAACTGAGATGGCTGAGTCTGCAGAGCTGTTCAGTCACACTATAGCCTGGGAATCAGAGGTCTGCTCCCAAGCTACAGTGAGTACAGAACAGGAAATGGTCTGCAGTGATGCCCAGAACCTTTGTGACTCTGATTCAGGCCGTGAGGACCAAGTTTCTGAGCATAATGTTGACCCTTTGTCACAAACTGTAACACCTGTGGTTATAGACAATGAGGAACATACTGATGAAGATGAGACGCAGATACCCGATTGGGATGACAACTTAAATATTCGGTCAGGGCAAGAAGAGGCTCGGTCTGAGGGGGAGGGGAGTGCAAACACAACAATTGATGATGACGTTCTAGATCCCACCTACTGTCAACCCCCAGTCAGGCACTCGAGGAGGTCAACAGAGGCGGTGGAGGAGGATGCAACCGACGACGAAGTTACCTTGCGCCTTCCTGGACAGAGTCGGAGCACTGGTAGCACGTCTACAACTGCATCCTCAGCCACCACTCTGCCTATGAGCATTATTCGGGGTGGATCAACAGGTCGCATGGCCTCTAAGCCTTGCCTAGCCTGGTCCTTTTTTCACATCGAAAAAGATCGCCCAACTCATGTGATATGTAACATTTGTCATGATTCTGTTAGTAGAGGTCAAAACCTCAGCAGTTTGACAACTTCTTCCATGAATCGTCACATGACTAAATATCATAAGTCCCGGTGGGAAGCTCACCGTGCTGCAATGCGGCCTAGCGGAGCGAACCATCCACCGCCCGCCCCTTCCAGTGCATCCGCGCGCTCTTCATCTTCTAGGACTGTGGGGACAGCTGTCACACCTGTTTTTCCACGCAAAACTTCCACCACTGTAACCGCAACAGGCAGTTTGCTTGTAAGGTCGTCAGTTGGTTTGGAAGGGGAAACAAGTGAGTGTGTACAGCTCTCTCAGACATCGATAGCACCAACGTTGGATGAAGGCAACATCATGTCTCCGCCTGCACTTTCCTCACAAACCTGCATTTTTCCAGGGACACCCTACTCAACACCGTCTACACACAGCAGCCAGATCTCTGTCCCTCAGATGTGGTCAAATAAAAGGCCACTTCCTCCGACCCATGACAAAGCTAAGAGGTTGACTCTATCCCTCTGTAAGCTGTTGGCTACCGAAATGCTGCCTTTCCGCCTAGTGGACACACAGGATTTTAGAGACCTTATGTCTGTCGCTGTGCCCCAGTACCAGATGCCTAGTCGCCACTACTTCTCTAAGAAAGGTGTGCCCGCGCTACACCAGCATGTCGCACACAACATCACCGCTTCCTTGAGAAACTCTGTGTGTGAACGGGTGCATTTCACCACCGATACTTGGACCAGTAAGCATGGACAGGGACGTTACATGTCGCTGACTGGGCACTGGGTAACTATGGTGATAGATGGTGAAGGGTCTGCTGCACAAGTCTTGCCGTCCCCACGACTTGTGTGTCAATCCTCTGTCTGTCCAAGTTCCGCCACTGCTTCTGCATCCTCCACCTCATCTGGGTCCTCCACCTCCGCCCCAAGCCTGCCTGGTCAGGCCACCAGCATTCTCACTGCGCAGAAGGAATCACGCACCCCTCATTACTATGCTGGCAGCAGAGCGCAACGGCATCAGGCGGTCTTTAGCTTGACATGTCTTGGTAATAAGAGTCACACAGCTGAGGAGTTGTGGTCAGCTCTGCGGTCCGAGTTTAATAAATGGTTGTCTCCACTCAACCTGCAGCCTGGTAAGGCCGTGTGCGACAATGCTGCAAACCTGGGTGCGGCCCTTCGCCTGGGCAAGGTGACACACGTACCTTGTATGGCTCACGTGTTGAACCTTGTCGTGCAGCAATTTTTAACACACTATCCCGGCCTAGATGGCCTTCTGAACAGGGCACGAAAACTGTCTGCTCACTTCCGCCGTTCAAGCGCCGCAGCTGAGCGACTTGCATCGCTCCAGAAGTCTTTCGGCCTGCCGGTTCATCGCCTGAAATGCGATGTGGCGACACGCTGGAATTCAACTCTCCACATGTTACAGCGACTGTGGCAGCACCGCAGAGCCCTGGTGCAATACGTCATGACGTATAGCCTGGGCCAACGAGATGCAGAGGTGGGGCAGATCACCCTGATGGAGTGGTCTCAGATCAAGGACCTATGCACCCTTCTGCACAGTTTCGACATGGCGACGAATATGTTTAGCGCTGACAATGCCATTATCAGCATGACGATTCCAGTCATTTACATGCTGGAGCACACGCTAAACACTATTCGGAGTCAGGGGGTGGGACAACATGAAGGGGAGGAACTACAGGAGGATTCATATGTGCAAGGGACAACAACATCACCAAGGTCCAGACGTTCATCATCACCAACGCAGCAGGCATGGGACCAAGGGGGACAGGGATCGACAAGGGCGCATAGTAGCAGGCGAAATGTTGAGCAAGGTGCAGGAGAACATGAAGAAATGGAGGACGAACTGTCCATGGACATGGAAGACTCAGCGGATAAGGGAGACCTTGGTCAAATTTCAGTTGAAAGAGGTTGGGGTCAGATGTCAGAGGAAGAAAGAACGGGTAGCACCTCTATGCCACAAACACAGCGTGGACTTGGTCCGCATGGCTGCGCAAGACACATGAGTGCCTTTTTGTTGCACTACCTCCAACATGACAGTCGTATTGTCAAAATTAGAAGTGATGATGACTACTGGATTGCCACACTATTAGATCCCCGGTACAAGTCCAAATTTTGTGACATAATTCCAGCCATAGAAAGGGACGCACGTATGCAGGAGTATCAGCAGAAGCTGTTACTAGATCTTAGCTCGGCTTTTCCACCAAACAACCGTGCAGGTGCAGGGAGTGAATCTCCCAGTTGTAACTTGACAAACATGGGACGGTCTCGTCATCTTCAACAGTCTACCCGTACCAGTAGGACCGTATCTGGTGCCGGTAACAGCAATTTTATGGAATCTTTTCATAATTTTTTTAGACCCTCTTTTGCAAGGCCACCAGAGACAACAAGTCTGACACATAGTCAACGGCTGGAGAGGATGATACAGGAGTATCTCCAAATGAACATCGATGCCATGACTGTGCAACTGGAGCCTTGCTCCTTTTGGGCTTCAAACCTAGAAAAATGGCCAGAGCTCGCAACTTACGCCTTGGAGATTTTGTCGTGTCCAGCTGCCAGCGTTGTCTCTGAACGTGTATTCAGTGCTGCTGGGTGTGTGCTGACAGATAAGCGCACGCGTCTGTCCAGTGACAATGTGGACAGACTGACGTTCATCAAAATGAACAAGTCATGGATCCAGAAGGAATTTACTACCCCTGTGTCATCCTGGGGAGAGTAAATGCTTGTTGATTTGGAATGTGCTTGATGCAAATCAAAACATCCTGTTTGCAACTAGGGCACAAGTGCTGCCACTGAATGGTTGGGTGTGTGGGGCCCAATTTTTGGAAAAAAAGGGAGACTCCGCTTGGAGTAACCCTTGCTTACATTGTTTTTAAAAGAAGCCAAGATGAACAGAGCTGGGATCAGGAAAGACTTTGCTACCTACCCTGGTGTCATCCTGGGGACGGTTAATTATGGCGTATTTTTGAATGTGCTTGATGCAAATCTAGCTGTGAAGTGTACAACTGGGGCACAACTGCTGCCACTGAATGGGTGGGTGTGTGGGGCCCAATTTTTGGAAAAAAAGGGAGACTCCGCTTGGAGTAACCCTTGCTTGCTGTGTTTTTAAAAGAAGCCAAGATGAACAGAGCTGGGATCAGGAAAGACTTTGCTACCTACCCCGGTGTCATCCTGGGGACGGATAAGAATGGCGTATTTTTGAATGTGCTTGATGCAAATGTAGCTGTGAAGTGTACAACTAGGGCACAACTGCTGCCACTGAAGGGGTGGGTGTGTGTGGGGCCCAATTTTTGGAAAAAAGGGAGACTCCGCTTGGAGTAACCCTTGCTTGATGTGTTTTTAAAAGAAGCCAAGATGAACAGAGCTGGGATCAGGAAAGACTTTGCTACCTACCCCGGTGTCATCCTGGGGACGGATAAGAATGGCGTATTTTTGAATGTGCTTGATGCAAATGTAGCTGTGAAGTGTACAACTAGGGCACAACTGCTGCCACTGAAGGGGTGGGTGTGTGTGGGGCCCAATTTTTGGAAAAAAGGGAGACTCCGCTTGGAGTAACCCTTGCTTACATTGTTTTTAAAAGAAGCCAAGATGAACAAGTCATGGGTCAGCAAAGACTTTGCTACCTACCCCGGTGTCATCCTGGGGATGGATAAGAATGGCGTATTTTTGAATGTGCTTGATGCAAATGTAGCTGTGAAGTGTACAACTAGGGCACAACTGCTGCCACTGAAGGGGTGGGTGTGTGTGGGGCCCAATTTTTGGAAAAAAGGGAGACTCCGCTTGGAGTAACCCTTGCTTGATGTGTTTTTAAAAGAAGCCAAGATGAACAGAGCTGGGATCAGGAAAGACTTTGCTACCTACCCCGGTGTCATCCTGGGGACGGATAAGAATGGCGTATTTTTGAATGTGCTTGATGCAAATGTAGCTGTGAAGTGTACAACTAGGGCACAACTGCTGCCACTGAAGGGGTGGGTGTGTGTGGGGCCCAATTTTTGGAAAAAAGGGAGACTCCGCTTGGAGTAACCCTTGCTTACATTGTTTTTAAAAGAAGCCAAGATGAACAAGTCATGGGTCAGCAAAGACTTTGCTACCTACCCCGGTGTCATCCTGGGGATGGATAAGAATGGCGTATTTTTGAATGTGCTTGATGCAAATGTAGCTGTGAAGTGTACAACTAGGGCACAACTGCTGCCACTGAAGGGGTGGGTGTGTGTGGGGCCCAATTTTTGGAAAAAAGGGAGACTCCGCTTGGAGTAACCCTTGCTTGCTGTGTTTTTAAAAGAAGCCAAGATGAACAGAGCTGGGATCAGGAAAGACTTTGCTACCTACCCCGGTGTCATCCTGGGGACGGATAAGAATGACGTATTTTTGAATGTGCTTGATGCAAATCTAGCTGTGAAGTGTACAACTGGGGCACAACTGCTGCCACTGAATGGGTGGGTGTGTGGGGCACAATTTTTGGAAAAAAAGGGAGACTCCGCTTGGAGTAACCCTTGCTTGCTGTGTTTTTAAAAGAAGCCAAGATGAACAGAGCTGGGATCAGGAAAGACTTTGCTACCTACCCCGGTGTCATCCTGGGGACGGATAAGAATGGCGTATTTTTGAATGTGCTTGATGCAAATGTAGCTGTGAAGTGTACAACTAGGGCACAACTGCTGCCACTGAAGGGGTGGGTGTGTGTGGGGCCCAATTTTTGGAAAAAAGGGAGACTCCGCTTGGAGTAACCCTTGCTTGATGTGTTTTTAAAAGAAGCCAAGATGAACAGAGCTGGGATCAGGAAAGACTTTGCTACCTACCCCGGTGTCATCCTGGGGACGGATAAGAATGACGTATTTTTGAATGTGCTTGATGCAAATCTAGCTGTGAAGTGTACAACTGGGGCACAACTGCTGCCACTGAATGGGTGGGTGTGTGGGGCCCAATTTTTGGAAAAAAAGGGAGACTCCGCTTGGAGTAACCCTTGCTTGCTGTGTTTTTAAAAGAAGCCAAGATGAACAGAGCTGGGATCAGGAAAGACTTTGCTACCTACCCCGGTGTCATCCTGGGGACGGATAAGAATGACGTATTTTTGAATGTGCTTGATGCAAATCTAGCTGTGAAGTGTACAACTGGGGCACAACTGCTGCCACTGAATGGGTGGGTGTGTGGGGCCCAATTTTTGGAAAAAAAGGGAGACTCCGCTTGGAGTAACCCTTGCTTGCTGTGTTTTTAAAAGAAGCCAAGATGAACAGAGCTGGGATCAGGAAAGACTTTGCTACCTACCCCGGTGTCATCCTGGGGACGGATAAGAATGACGTATTTTTGAATGTGCTTGATGCAAATCTAGCTGTGAAGTGTACAACTGGGGCACAACTGCTGCCACTGAATGGGTGGGTGTGTGGGGCCCAATTTTTGGAAAAAAAGGGAGACTCCGCTTGGAGTAACCCTTGCTTGATGTGTTTTTAAAAGAAGCCAAGATGAACAGAGCTGGGATCAGGAAAGACTTTGCTACCTACCCCGGTGTCATCCTGGGGACGGATAAGAATGGCGTATTTTTGAATGTGCTTGATGCAAATGTAGCTGTGAAGTGTACAACTAGGGCACAACTGCTGCCACTGAAGGGGTGGGTGTGTGTGGGGCCCAATTTTTGGAAAAAAGGGAGACTCCGCTTGGAGTAACCCTTGCTTACATTGTTTTTAAAAGAAGCCAAGATGAACAGAGCTGGGATCAGGAAAGACTTTGCTACCTACCCCGGTGTCATCCTGGGGACGGATAAGAATGGCGTATTTTTGAATGTGCTTGATGCAAATGTAGCTGTGAAGTGTACAACTAGGGCACAACTGCTGCCACTGAAGGGGTGGGTGTGTGTGGGGCCCAATTTTTGGAAAAAAGGGAGACTCCGCTTGGAGTAACCCTTGATTGCTGTGTTTTTTATAAATGATCCAAGCTGCACAGAGCTGGGATCAGGAAAGACTTAGCTACCTACCCTGGTGTCATCCTGGGGACGGTTAATTATGGCGTATTTTTGAATGTGCTTGATGCAAATCTAGCTGTGAAGTGTGCAACTGGGGCACAAGTGCTACCACTGAAGGGGTGGGTGTGTGTGGCCCAATTTTTGGAAAAAAGGGAGACTCCGCTTGGAGTCACCTTGCGGTGTTTTACATGATTTTAGAAGGGCGTGCCATGCCTATATCTGTGTGTCCTCCTCTTTTTCCTTGTCCAGCTGTTTTGTTTTCGCATGAGTATATGTCCTTGTCACTTTCCAATGTGTTTGAGTTGTTTGTCACCTTTAGGACACCTTTGAGGGTGTTTTCTAGGTGTTTTTCTGTGTTTGTGATTGCCTGCCATTGTTTCCTATGCAGTTCGAGTTCGGTTCGTCGAACGTTCGACGAACCGAACTCGAACGGGAGGTCCGTTCGGCGAACCAACCTCGAGCCGAACCGCGACCGGTTCGCTCATCTCTAGTCATGATTAAGTAAGAATGACACCACTGGAGACTTTAAAAGGAGGCTGGTGCTTGGTATCATTGTTTCTCTTCAGTTAACCATGGTTATCTCTAAAGAAACATGTGCAACCATCATTGCTCTGCACAAAAATGTCCTAACAGGGAAGAGTATCGCAGCTACAAAGATTGCACCTCAGTCAACAATCTATCGCATCATCAAGAACTTCAAGGAGAGAGCTTTCATTGTTGCCAAAAAGGCTCCAGGGCACCCAAGAAGGACCAGCAAACGCCAGGACTGTATCTTAAAACTTTTTCAGCTGCGGGATCGGACTGCCAGCAGTGCCGAGCTATTTCAGCAATGGCAGCAGGCTGGTGTGAGTGCTTCTGCACGCACTGTGAGGTGGAGACTCTTTGAGCAAGGCCTGGTTTCAAGGAGGGCAGCAAAGAAGCCACTTCTCTCCAGAAAAAACATCAGGGACCAACTGATATTCTGCAAAAGGTACAGGGAGTGGGCTGCTGAGGACTGGGGTAAAGTCATTTTCTCAGATGAATCGCCTTTTCGATTGTTTGGGACATCTGGAAAACAGCTTATTAGGAGAAGAAGAGGTGAGCGCTATCACCAGTCTTGTCTCATGCCAACTGTTAAGCATCCTGAAACGATTCATGTGTGGGGTTGCTTCTCAGCCAAGGGAATCAGCTCACTCACAGTCTTGCCTAAAAACACAGCCATGAATAAATAATGGTACCAGAATGTCCTCCAAGAGCAACTTCTCCCAACTGTCCAAGAGCAGTTTGGCGCCCAACAATGCCTATTCCAGCATGATGGAGCACCTTGCCATAAAGCAAAGGTGATCACTAAATGGCTCATGGAACAAAACATAGAGATTTTGGGTCCATGACCTGGAAACTCCCCAGATCTTAATCCCATTGAGAACTTGTAGACATTTGCAGACTCTGAAAACCTCTCACTGGGGGTAAAAACAAAGTTTTTGGATGTAGTGTATAGTATAAAAAAAAATGCCCTCCCGGGAATTCTCTGTTTATGACTGGCTATATGTGAGGGGAGAGCTGAACTGGCCAATCATTGACTTACAATTATACTGGTTACTTAGGTTGACTTGGGCCAGTTCAAGCATCTGACTAGCTTGACTCGAATAACAAGTATACCGCCGCCAGCGGCGCGAGGGGTCTCCGGACCCGGGAGGGCTCGCGTGGATACTCGAAATAAAAGGGGATATTTACAGGGGATTTTGGTGTTTAGAGTTCGTGACGCCACCCACGGTGTGTGGTAAGGTGGCATACCACGGCTGCTGTTGGGAGCGCCCGGTGGCGATGGAATGGCAGCAAGGTATTTAACCCCGCCGTGGGTAGGGGGATAATGCCCCGGGGCTTGGTGATGGTGAGAAGGAAACGCCGTAGGGGAGGAAAGGGTCACTGCATACTCACTCAGTCCAATAACGCTGACACCGACAACTTGTAAACCGAAATTCTGAGCACCGCTGTAGCAGGGAGGGAGCACGCTTGGATCCCGTGCCCGATGGTGTTGCATGTTAGCCTGTGACCTTTACCTTGGCACTTTCTTTACTGGTTGGCCCCTATTGTATAGAACTAGTCGGGTCCCGCTCACCCGTATGGCTAACAGAGTGAGCTTGCTCTCAGGGTTCACGCTTGGGATTTTTTGGGCCATGTATTGGGAAAGTCCTATCCCCCTCATTGCGCTAGTACCCCTATTTTGGAGTGGGTGGAGGACGAATCTTGAAGTCTTCGCCCTCATCGGGTAAATTACCAGGACGCTTGAAGCTACTTCCCGACCTAGAATCCACGTACCCCGCCGTGCCCTGGCCCCTGCCCGGAGATGTCTCAAGGCCGCCGGCTGCCCTCCTTGGCAGTTCCGTGCCCGCCCCTTGACACGATCCCCTGCAACTGGGATTCCAGCTCCTACCAAGCCCAGACCAACGTCTGCCACCTAGTAACTGAGGAGCACAGCTCCTAACCTCCTCCAACTGACTTGTGACCTCTCCTCACAAGTCACCACACAACTGAACTGCTCCTGACACTCCTAACCCTCCCTTACCAACCCCCCAAGTGGGCGGCCCTATTCCCTTCAGGCTACCCATTGGTGTGTCTGGTGGGTGTGGTGCAGAGTGTTTCTAGGATTTTTGATTGGCTTGTTCATAGCAACATCAAAGACCAGGGACCCGTAACCAAGGAGGAGATGGACATCATGCAGAAGGGCAGATTGCACAAAGTCCTGTGACTGTTTGAACTTTTAGGAGGGTTTTATTTTTTCCTATTTTTTATTTTAAAAATGTTTTACATTTTTTATTTATTTTACTAGTCCCCCTAGGAGACTTTATCCCTTCATAGGACTCGCCTGTGCATTTTTGCTGATCAGAGAAGCATCACTGCCGACTCTTACAGAAAGTGAGTCATGGCAGCGTCAGGGGTAATCAGCTGACCCAGCGCTACTGTGACGCCCCTGCACTAGTCAGGGTGCCACAGGGAACTGCACTCCTGTCCTTATAGTGCAGAACCCACCCTCTTTGGTTCCAGGTTCCACCCAGTGGTATTGCTGCCAAACGCATTGCATTACATATGGAGAGTCTGCAGGTCAATATGCATATTTAGTCCGCACATAACTGTACCAATAGTTTTTACAAAGGCAAATAACATAAAAAACAAAGCAGCTTATTTAGAGCATGACACACCAAAAAGAGAAAAACCACTGTGTCAAAAACGCAATAAAAACGTATTTAAAAAAATGCTCTCGGTACCGCAATGAAAAAAACTAAAGTAACCTAATTTACATAATAGGTGCAGAAATAGTGCAGAAATTCTGCAACATCAAAAACTCACTAAAAGCTCATCATAGGAATATAGCCTTAAAGAGAACCAAACATTAGAATTTTGCTATATGAGGTAAAGGCAGTGCCATACAGGCAGTAAGATGCTGACTGCTGACATATCCATTATAGAAAGATGTGATGCTTGGTTAATGAAATACAATGGAACCTTGTATTACAAGCATAATTCATTCCGGGAGTGTGCTCTTAAACCAAGTTACTCTTTTATAAAAGCAAATTTTCCCATAGGAAATAATTGAAACGCAGGCAATTTGTTCTACAAACCCAAAAATATTTACTGCATTTATACAAACTTATTACAGTAATAAAAAAATTAAGTACTGTATTCATAGATAATTATTACAGTACAGTAAAAAACATACAAAACAAATTAAACTGCATGTTAGCTTAACATAGAATTGTTGGTGTGCGAGAGGTACACTATAGAGAGAAAAAAGAAGTATACGGTAAATAAGACAACCTTTATTCTAGTACAGAACACAAAAATACACACCCCAAATATATTCTTCTCAAATTAAGGGCAGAACTAAACCAAATGTAGGGTAGGAAGACTACACAGGCAATTATATTATGGTACAATCAATGTGCTTTACTGGTTAGAAAAAGAAAGTACAATACTGTATCCACAAATGCAAATTGATAGACATGTTATAATGTTATATATATAGATATCTAAAATTGTGTCCTTACAGTGACAACTTTCGGATTGGCCGCCGGGCTCGGCCTGGCCCCGCGCACCCCCACGGATTGGCCGCTCACCCCGACACTCCGCACGCATCGACCGCTCGGCCACGCCCCTTCCCCCGAATTCAAACGAAGCCCCGACTCCCCCATCCCAGACATAACCTTGCGATGCTGGGACGTGACGGAGCCGGTGTACGCTGGTAACCATGATAAACATCGGGTAACTATATCATGGTTACCAGCGTACACCGGTGCGGTCAATAATGAAGTGTCATGCAGCGGTGAAAGAGTTAAAGACACTGCAAGACACTTCATTATAGGCAGCGGGCACCCCCAGAAGAGAGAAGACAGAAGAAAGAAGACCCCACAGTCATACTCACTAGACGCCAACCGGGAGCAGGTGAGCGCATCAAGGTCCTGCAGCGGCAGAACACACACACACACACACACACACATAAGAACAGACACACACACATCAGATCACACTCACTCACTCTCACACACACCTCACACACACATCAGATCACATCCACACACTCACAACATCCGGCGATATCGCTTACTTCTCGGCGGCGATACTGTGCCCTGTGCAGTGACCTTCCAGGACCTGCCGGAGGATCACATGGCCGGAAGCATGTGGTATCTCCGGATGTTGGGAGTGTGTGAGCGCGTGTGTGCGTGTATGCGATCGGGTGTGTGCGTGTATGCGATCGGGTGTGTGCGTGTATGCGATCGGGTGTGTGCATGTATGCGATCGGGTGTGTGCGTGTATGCGATCGGATGTGTGAGTGTATGCAATCGGATGTGTGCGTGTATACTGTCTGATGTGTGACTGTGGAGCACGATGGAGAGTGCGCAGCATGGGGGATGGAGCACGATGGGGGTGCGCAGCATGGGGGATGGAGCACGATGGGGAGTGCGCAGCATGGGGGATGGAGCACGATGGGGAGTGCGCAGCATGGGGGATGGAGCATGATGGGGGATGGAGCACGATGGGGGGTGCGCAGCATGGGGGATGGAGCACGATGGGGGGTGCGCAGCATGGGGGATGGAGCACGATGGGGAGTGCGCAGCATGGGGGATGGAGCACGATGGGGAGTGTGCAGCATGGGGGATGGAGCACGATGGGGGGTGCGCAGCATAGGGGATGGAGCACGATGGGGGGTGCGCAGCATGGGTGATGGAGCACGATGGGGGGTGCGCAGAATCGGGGATGGAGCACGATGGGGGGTGCACAGCATGGGGGATGGAGCACGATGGGGAGTGCGCAGCATGGGGGTTGGAGCACGATGGGGAGTGCGCAGCATGGGGGATGGAGCACGATGGGGGGTGCGCAGAATGGGGGATGGAGCAGGATGGGGGGTGCGCAGCATGGGGGATGGAGCACGATGGGGAGTGCGCAGCATGGGGGATGGAGCACGATGGGGAGTGCGCAGCATGGGGGATGGAGCATGATGGGGGGTGCGCAGCATGGAGGATGGAGCACGATGGGGGGTGCGCAGCATGGGGGATGGAGCACGATGGGGGTGCGCAGAATCGGGGATGGAGCACGATTGGGGGTGCGCAGCATGGGGGATGGAGCACGATGGGGAGTGCGCAGCATGGGGGATGGAGCACGATGGGGAGTGTGCAGCATGGGGGATGGAGCACGATGGGGGGTGCGCAGAATGGGGGATGGAGCACGAAGGGGGGTGCACAGCATGGGGGATGGAGCACAATGGGGAGTGCGCAGCATGGGGGGATGGAGCACGATGGGGAGTGTGCAGCATGGGGGATGAAGCATGATGGGGGTGCGCAGCATGGGGGATGGAGCACGATGGGGGGTGCACACCTCCCCCCAAAACACACACGCACCACCACACACGCACCGCACAACACACCACACACACACACACTGGGAACCACAAACACCGCCCTACACAGACACCCACACACACAGACAACGGCGCACAAACACAACACCCAACACACAAACACCGCGGCACACACAAATATACGCACATACCGCGCAACACACACATTGCACAAAACATACCTCCCCAAAACACACACACGCACCCCACACCCACACAGACAACACTGCAGACACACAGCACTCCACAAACAACGCAACACACACAACGCAACACACATACAACACCGCTCACACCCCCCGCCACACCCAGACAACACCCAGAACATGTACAGCACCCTACACAAACACTTGGCAACTACACACAACATCTATATATATAATTTTTCAATAAAAAAGAGATTAAACATATATATATAACAAAAATCATACATTAACTACACAATACGTAAATTCTAGAATACCCGATGCGTAGAATCGGGCCACCTTCTAGTATAAATATAATAGTATAATATATATATATACTGTACAATGGTATACTTTATACAGTATACAGTACATATGTACAGAAAGAGACGTCCAGAGCGGGTCAGAGCGTGGTGAGAGAACCGGAAATGTGCACGGTATTTGGTATTTGCTCTTATTGCAAATCATTGCTCTTAAACCAAGTTACAAATTTGTAAAAAGCTTTGCTTGTCTTGCAAAACACTCTGAAACCAAGTTACTTTTAATCCAAGGTTCCACTGTATCTTTAACCTCTTCACAATACATGACGTACTGGGTATGTCATGGATCGTGTGAGGTTAATCTCCGCCGCCTGCCGTGGGCAGTCCGCGGCGATCCGCACACATGTCAGCTGATTTCAACAGCCGACATGTATGCCTGCCAGGCGTGAGTGGAATCACGCTTCACCCGCGCCTATTAACCCCTTACATCTCGCTGTCAAAATCTGACATCGCGTTGTAACTGCGCGCCGCGGTGAGCATTAATTTAGCCAGCGCCATCGGAAATCATGTGACGTGATCACTAGAGCTGGTCAAACTCGCAAATAAACGGGATCGGCAAGTCCCTGCTAAATTGAAAAAAATCCCAATAAACTCCGGAATCCGGTACCCATATAAGTCTATGGTGACCAGAATCTGGATTAAAAATGTTGGTGAAAGGGATACGGGGGTAGGAGCGTGTGCGGTGTACTCACTGAGGCTGTGTCATGGCGGCACACTCCTCCCGGGTCACGCTTTCCCTTTCGGAGAATTGAAAATTCACTACTTTGCCCACCCTCGGCATGTGTAATTGGTTGCAGTTAGATGCGCCCCCACCCTGAGTGGCAGCGTGTCAGCTGATTGCAACCAATCACAGGCGCCAGGACGACCGGTGGGTGAGGAAAGCAGTGCAAGTGTCTGCGGGTCAGTATGGTGGTATAAAAATAAATTAATAAATAAAACAATAGATACAGGGTCCCCCATATTCTGATGCCAGCACAGATAAAGCCCACGGCTGCAGCCCCTAGCGGTCGGGCTTTATCTGCGCTGTGTATCAAAAGAAGACCAGAGTCACACATGTGAGGGACTCGCATCACATCAACCGGCAGCTGCACACTTTCCTGACAGGAACGTGCAGGTACATAGAACCACATGCTGCCGACCCCCTCCTGTCAGGAGAGTGTGCGGCTGTGCTGTTTGATGCGATGCGAGACTCATGCGAGTCTGGCATGACATCACCCGACACGGCCTGCCACTTTCCAAACATGAACATGCAGGTGCATAGAAACACAACAGCCGACCTGCTCCTGTTAAACTGAAAAATAAGGAGCGCTGATAGTGTAATACCAACAGATCAGTGAGGTAGATCAGGAAAAATACACTCACCTGAAAAGGTTGTGAGATAGTCACAACCACTGATAGAGCATAGGATGAAGGCGTCTGCTGCAGCCCCACAAGGATGTGCATACAAATCAGAGTGAAGAGGGGGTTAATGCCGCGCATCAGCCAAAATGAAGATGTAGCACGTTGATGTTATAAACGTATTATTTTATTCCATCGGTCTACGCGTTTCGAGGATACACCCCTTCTTCAGGACCAGTGCATCAACATAGTATAGCCTTTACTATTTGGCTATACTATGTTGATGCACTGGTCCTGAAGAAGAGGTGTATCCTCGAAACGCGTAGACCGATGGAATAAAAGAATACGTTTATAACATCAACGTGCTACATCTTCATTTTGGCTGATGCGCGGCATTAACCCCCTCTTCACTCTGATTTGACCTGCTCCTGTTAGGAGAGTGTGCAGCTGTGCCAGGTGATGCGACGCGAGACTCACGCGAGTCCCTTGCAAGTGTGATTTCGTGATCCTGGCCTAAGAGAAACCACATGTGGCTTTTTTCTAATGTCATTAATATTATTATTATTTAAAAAAATAATTAAAAAAAAGACATGCGTTCCCCCCAATTTTGATACACAGCCAAGATAAAGCCAGCTGGGTGCTCGTATACGCACCCCCGATAGATGTGACAATACCAGTGCTTTACTGGCCCTTCCCATTGCCCCGGTGCGGTGGCAATTGGGGTAATAGCAGGGGTTAATAACAGCGCACAGCTGCTACTAAACCCTAGGTTAGTGATTGCACAAGCGTCTATGAGATACCTGCAACAATAACCTGTTTATGAAAGTAAATAAGTAATAATAAGTACAAACACAGAGGAAAAAAATCCTTTATTTGCAATAAAATACAAAAACAGACCCTCTTTCACCATTTTACTAACCCCAAACACCCCCCTCCAAGTCCGGCGTAATCCACACGAGGTCCCACGCCGCTTCCAGTTCTGCTACATCTCACAGCAAGTGGCCATTGAACACGGCTGCCAGCTGTGAGCACAGACAATGACTGAGCTGCGATGAGCAATGACTGTAGGCACACACTGTCACAGGTTGGGGGTGCGTCTGACTGCAACCAATCACAGATGATAGGATGGCTGGTGGGTGAGGAAAGCATGGAATGCTCTGTGTATGCGGTGAGTCTAATGCGCAGTACAGGAAGTAAATGCACGACCCGGAAGCAGTTTGCTGCCATGACAAGTCTTCGTAAGTATGAAATGCTTGCTTAATTTTTTTTTTCTTTATTTTCTTTATTTTTCCTTTAATTTCCCCAGGGCCGAATCCAGATTGTACACCCGCAATGACGAGCCCGGGTCCGGCACCCGGGCATCTTTGAAACCGTGCGGATACGGATTTCAACAGTCCGGGTTCACTCAGTCCTAGGGATCACGTGACTTCTGATGGTTGCCATGGCAACACAGGGTCATGTGATGACTCTTGTAGCTATCATGAGTCACTTTCTCTCACTGCCAGCAGACTGCCATGTGTGACAGTAAAGCAGATTTTCTCCAGATCTCAGCTATGTAGCTGTGATCTGGAGAAAGGGAAGAGTGATCAGACAGCTAATCCTTATAGCCCCCTAGGGGTACTAGTAAAATAAAAAAAAGTAAAAAAAAAAATTTTAAAAATTAAAAAAATAAAAAAAAAAATAAAAGTTCGACCCATTGAAAATTTCTGATTAGTAAACGACATAGCGGCAAAAAAATTCCAAACGCAAAAATTATGTTTTTTGCTTGCCACAAATTTTGCGCAAAAATGCAATAACAGGCGATCAAAATGTAGCATCTGTGCAAAAATGGTACGGCTAAAAACATCAGCCCAAGACGCAAAAAATAAGCTGTCATTGAGCCATAGATCTCAAAAAATAAAAACGCTACGGGTTTCAGGAAATGTCGCAAAAAGTGTGCCAGTTTTTTTGGACAAACTTGTGAATTTTTTTTTAACCCCTTAGATAAAAGTAAACCTATACATGTTTGGTGTGAATGAACTCATACCACCTGAGACATCACACCAACACATCAGTTTTACCATATAGTGAACACGGTGAATAAAATATCCCAAAAACTATTGTGCAATCACACTTTTTTTTGCTGATTTTCCGCACTTGAAATTTTTTTGCTGTTTTCCAGTACACTATATGGTAAAACGTACGGTTTCATTTAAAAGTACAGCTTGTCCCACAAAAAACAAGTCCTTACATGGCAAGATTGACGGAAAAATAAAAAAGTTACGGCTCTCGGAAAAACGGAAAATCGCCTAGGGGTGAAGGGGTGAATCAAAGTTGCAGAAAAGCAGTGCACTTTGACTGATGTGTGCAACATGGGCAGATCTTTGTGGGTCGGGTTCTTGCGTTTATTCCTCCCCCTCCAGCGTTCTCTGGCTTGCCCCCTTTTCTGTATTTCAATATCACGCCGCCATTGCTATTGTTGGCGGCACGTGTGCATTGCCACAGTATTCAGGTCTTCATTAAAAAGGCGCGCTGAGGTCCACACATGTGCATACTGCGATCACTATATGGAGAGAAGGTATGCACACTGACTATTTAAGGGGAATATAGGAAAAGCAGAAACTGCTGTGTGAATACTGACATGAAAAATCCAATAGCTATATGTAAGAATGAAAATATGAAAAATGGAATCTGCATTACTGCCATGAACATATGAATAAAGAGAAATTTAGCTAGGGACCCCAACGTAGAGAAATACTTTGGCGTAGTGTTGGGGCTCTGTTGCATTGATAAATTCAATAGCTAAATTTCTCTTTATTCAAAAAAACGAAGTATGGCACTCTGTTAGACAAGGAGGTGCCAGGATAGGGTCCAAATCCTTATATATCAGAAAAAGAATCCGGCACTCACAAAAGATTGTGCAAAAAGAAGAAACACTTTATTCAGTAATTCTTATAAATCTGGATATTGTTTGTAATTATGCACATTATAGCACATTCTCTTTGTATTTTCTGTTTAGTGTGAAATTTAATCGGATGAAGGTCAAAGTGTGACCGAAACGTCATTTATATTTTTTCACACAAAAGAATTACCGAATAAAGTGTTTCTTCTTTTTGCACAATCTATTGTGAGTGCCGGATTCTTTTTCTGATATATAAGGATTTGGACCCTATCCTGGCACCTCCTTGTCTAACAGAGTGCCATACTTCGTTTTTTTTAATATATATTCCTATAGTACATGCACCTGTTTTTTCCAGTATGTCTACTGAGATTTTTTCCTATTCCACTGGTGAAACATCTGATATTATTGGACGGACCACTGTTTCAGGGGATTTTTTACACATTCCCTCCCAAGAGTTCAAGACTAGAGATTTTGAAAAGGAGTCCGGACACCTCCTTAATCTGGAGTTACATTGTGCTACTATTACTGAATATCTTCGTGTCAAGAGAATTCCTAGAGGACTTCGAGTCAATTTAAGACCCATCATTTTTAGTGATAACAAGGAGTTTTGCACAGTTTTTGAACAGATATTAAACAAATGTTCATTGGATTTGATGACCCTGACTCTTGAATATTTACACAAATCTATTGATTCGACTAAAGAAAAGGTGACCTCTGTTGAAACTCAGTTAGAATCCACACTTCCATCTGCGGAATTCTCTACAATGAAGGAGAAATTACAATCTTCTCTGTTGGTTCATAAACAGGAATCACAAAAGAAGAAACGTCAAAAATTCCTACGAGATACAGAGGACTATGTCAATAATCGGGTGTATCGCTGGCATGAATCATTTAAGCCGCGTCCATTTAGATCTTATCGTTCTTCTTCTGATACTTCTTTGTCTGGTTTAGATAATGGGTTCCGATCCCGCCAAAGTAGATATGCACCATCTTTTTTAGGTCAAGGACGACCTCAAGGCCGAAGAGGCAGACGCGGCGGGGGGGACAGTGTCATCGACACTCCAAGAACCAATATGACAACCAGATCCCAGGTAGGGATGAGTCTCTAGTTATCAATATTTCTTCTAAGAACCTTACACCACAAAAAATGTGTTTATTGCAAAAAGGTTTATCCTTTTCCCCAACATACAAATTTAATTCTTTCAATTTACATATGGATCTACAAAAATTTTTTAGATCATTAAGATTAAAAGCACATTTTTCTCCACATGGTTCTGGTTACACTCCAAATAGAGATACGGTTACTCCAAGAACGCCTATTAACCTCTCTGACCTGGGACTCAGAATTAAGAGTACCTTTATGCCTCCAAAAAATATGCCGGCTATTGAAACATTTATTTCGTTAGTTGATCGTGATGTATCACAACTACGTAAAGATATTGAACAGGGTCTTCTTTTTTGTCCATCTAATATGTCTCAGTCTGATAAACTGGCCCTTGAATCACTGATTAAAGACAAAGAATTAATTTTGAAACCTGCCGATAAAGGCGGAGCTACAGTTGTAATGGATAAACGGATGTACATTGACGAAGCCATGACCCAACTTTCTAATATTGAGATATATACTGCCTTGACCAATAATCCCACATCTTCTATTCGAGCTAAAATTAGAAGTACTATAGAACCCTATCTAAAATCAGGTCTCATTGATGATAAAGTTTTTGAATTTCTACAAAAGAAAGATCCAATGGTACCTATTTTCTATATATTACCTAAAATTCATAAAAATTTGGAGAAACCCCCAGGTAGACCCATTGTGGCGGGTACGGATTCAATTTTATCACCATTGGCCATTCTATTAGAAAAAATTTTGACTCCATTGATAAAAAAAACTGAGTCCTTTCTATTAGATACGGGTGAATTTTTGGATACAATTCGTAAGTTTGATCATATAACATCTGATGCCATTTTGGTCACGTGGGATATAGGCAGTCTATATACCTCAATTACTCATGAAAAAGGTATTAACGCTGTTCATAAACTATTATCTGACCATAATTTTGACTCTGAGACAAAAAAATTTTGTATAGAATTATTAAATATTGTATTGAGGGAAATTTTTTTTCTTTTTCAGGATAGTTTTTATTTACAGATACAAGGTACAGCCATGGGGTCCAATGTAGCCCCCCCCTATGCTAATTGCTATATGTCACAATTTGAACAAGTATTCAACTATCCACATGAACTTTTTGAATCACATGTTTTATGTTGGAAACGATATATAGATGATGTCTTTTGCATATGGGGGGCTCATTGGACTCCCTTTTAACATGTCACAACTATTTAAACAACATTTGGCCAGAATTACAATTTACTATACAATATGATTATAATAGGATAAGCTTTTTGGATACTATGGTCATTAAAGGTGATAACGGCAAATTGGAGACTGATCTTTACATCAAGGCCACTGATAAAAATAATTTACTACAGTTCTCCAGCTGCCACCCTAAGGCCGTTAAAAAATCAATTCCTAAATCTCAATTTCTCAGAGTCAAAAGAATTGTCAGTCAAGATGCTACGAAGACATTGAGACTTGATGAGATGAATTCCAGATTTAAAGCGAGGGGGTACTCTGATAATATATTGAAGAACAGCTTGACTAGTGATAGTAGGAAATCTGATATGGATAACCGTATTCCCTTTGTTCACAGCTTTCATCCTTATTCCTATAAGGTTCATAAACGTATCCGCCGTAACTGGCATATTCTGAGTCGAGGTTATCCTCAGGTGATTGAATTCCAAAAGCCGTTTCTTCCCTGTTTTCGCAGGGCTCCCAATTTAAGAAATAAACTAGTTAGGGCGGATATAGGCTCTATTGCTCCCTCTTTTTCACAGAGCTATTTGAGTACACCTCATAAAGGCACGTTTCCGTGCCTTAATTGCCTACAGTGTAATAATATTATTAAGGGCGATAAGGTGTTCCATCCACAAACCGGTCAAGGTTTTTCCATTAAAGGATTCTTCACGTGTGACAGCTCCTATGTTGTTTATGTGATCAAATGCCCATGTGGCTTACTTTATGTTGGAGAAACCACTCAGTCTATACGTGATAGGATCTCACAACATAAGTCTACTATCCGCTGTGAACGTCTCCATCTTCCTCTTCCTTCTCACTTTCATAAATTGGGACATAGGGTATCTCAGCTCAGATATCAGGTACTTGAACAGATTCCACAAATGAGAAGGGGTCAAAGTAGGGTAACACTCCTAAAAAAACGTGAAGCTTTTTGGATTTTTGCCTTACAGACTATGGAACCTAAAGGTCTCAACAGAGAATTTGATATAGGGAGCTTTATGTAAAAAGATTTTTTTACATTTAAAAAAATTTTTTTACACTCATGAAAATACTCTCGTATATATTTATCCACGCATATGCTAGGTTCCTCTACATATTCAGTGTGTTATATTTATAGATATATATTTCTATACGGTCCTGGATAGTATTTACCTTATTCTATTGGGTATTTTTTACACATTTTTATATACATTTTGTTTTATTAACTGGTTCTTTCTTTTTTTTCTTCTTACGTTTAGTCAATATTACAAGCCAATTAAATCTGATGAATTCATCAATCAACCTTTGGTATTTAAATTTATTTTTATTTTATTTTTTACACATGATTTTTTTTCATATATCTTATATTTTTACTAATTTTTATGTCTAATTTTCTCTATATACATTAATAACATGGATTAATGTTTTTTGTTTTTTTTTAAAAATTTTTTTAAAAAATAATAATAAATAATAAGAAATAATAAAAAATAATTCTCTATAGATTTCCATATATATAACCATACTATAAATATCTCACACTGTACCATATGATGATCTCCATTTGATTAATATGTGTTACCCCTCTGGCCCCTTGAATCAATATTATAAGTTACTGAGTTCCACCATTATATGTATGCCCCTTTTTTTTGTAGTGTATTGCCGATCACGTGACTTAATCATGTGTTGAATGCACTACGTGCTTCTTTCTTCTATTAAATAGATGTTTTTCCAGCTAATGTCATCACTTCCGGTTTCACAGCCCTGTGATGATGCTGGTTTTCCTTCCTGGAACATGTTGCCAACCTTTTGCCATCCATATACATCACTTCCGGTTTCGTAAAACCACTTCCGGTTTCACAGCCCTGTGATGATGCTGGTTTTCCTTCCTGGAACGTGTTGCCAACCTTTTGCCATCCATATACATCACTTCCGTTTTCGTAAAACCGGAAGTGACGTTACGTCCCGGGACCTTTAAAAACCCTCTCTTCATGACACATGTTAGCGCATTTCCCTGGCGTGATAGACTCAATACACATCAGCGCTCATTCTCCTGTGGCCCCTTGATTTACTGGTAAGATGCTTTGCTTTATTTATATACCTGATTGTTCGTCTCTGTTTTACAGACCTGCTATCTGTGGCTGATCTCTGCCTTTATCATGCATCTACTACAATGGTGTTTGTTATAAACTATTCAATTTAGGGCTCCGCCACACATCCGTCAAACACGTGCGTGTTTGGCCCGTTTCCGTGTATACTGGAGACACGGCCAAACGTGCACCAATGTTACTATATCTCAGCGGTTACAATTGCGTTTTTGGTTATGTCCGTTAGTCCGTCTCCGTGATGCGTTTTGTGGGCCATGTCTCACGCCAGCATGTCCGTTTTATTCACGCAACACGCAGCACGGACCCAATGAAAGTCAATGGGTCTGTGCGCACGTCTGAGTGACACGGACGCATCTCTGTTTGTTCCCTGTATGTTTTGTGTTTTTTTTCATGTGATGTCAGTCTTTTTTCTTTTTCTGTTTCGTTCTCTCCCTCAGTCCGTCGGTCGGTCTCTATGTCTGTCTGTCCCTCTAGCTGTCTGGCGGTCAGTTCCCCCCCTCTCTCATACTTACCATTCCCCGATCTCCGGCGCGGCGCTGCACTGCTGTTATAAAAACTCCGGCGGCTTTTCCTCTTTTGAAAAAGCCGGCCGCCCATTAATCAATCTCGTATTCCCTGCTTTCCCCGCCCACCGGCGCCTGTGATTGGTTGCAGTCACACACGCCCACCACGCTGAGTGACAGCTGTCTAACTGTACCCAATCACAGCAGCCGGTGGGCGTGTCTATACTGTGCAGTGAAATAAATAAATAAATAATTAAAAAAAACAGCGTGCGGTCCCCCCCCATTTTAATACCAGCTAGATAAAGCCATACGGCTGAAGGCTGGTATTCTCAGGATGGGGAGCTCCACGTTATGGGGAGCCCCCCACCCTAACAATATCAGTCAGCAGCCGCCCAGAATTGCCGCATACATTATATGCGACAGTTCTGGGGCTGTACCCGGCTCTTCCCGATTTACCCTGGTGCGTTGGCAAATCGGGGTAATAAGGAGTTATTGGCAGCCCATAGCTGCCAATAAGTCCTAGATTAATCATGTCAGGCGTCTATGAGACACCTTCCATGATTAATCTGTAAGTGACAGTAAAAAAAACACACACACCCGAAAAAATCCTTTATTAGAAATAAAAAACACAAACAAATTCCCTCATTACCAATTTATTAACCCCGACAAACCCTCCATGTCCGGCGTACTCCACGGACCTCCAGCGTCGCATCCAGCTCTGCTGCATGGAGATGACAGGAGCAGCAGAAGACACCGCTGCTCCGGTCACCTCCACGCAGCTAATGAGATGAGTAGCGCGATCAGCTGCTGTCAGTCAGGTAACTCGCGCCCACCGCTGGATCCAGCGGTGGCCGCGGGTAACCTCAGACACGCCCACCGGCTGCTGTGATTGGGTACAGTTAGACAGCTGTCACTCAGCGTGGTGGGCGTGTGTGACTGCAACCAATCACAAGCGCCGGTGGGCGGGGAAAGCAGGGAATACGAGATTGATTAATGAGCGGCCGGCTTTTTCAAATTAGAAAAAGCCGCCGAAGCAGTGTGAACGCCGTGCAGCGCCGGTGATCGGGGAACGGTGAGTATGAGAGAGGGGGGGACACTTCAGTCACTCGGGGGATTAGCGGTCACCGGTGAATCCTTCACAGGTGACCGCTAATCAGTACACGGCACACAGACAGAGCCGCAGCATGAATATGAAGTCGGGTGAAGTTCACCCGAGTTCATTCTCATCCCGCTACTCTGTCTTCTGACATGTAGTAACGACATTTTGCATCACACACGTACATTTCACACGGACAACACATACACGTCAGTTATTTCACTCACGCACACACGGACATTCCACACGCACATACGGCTAGCATACGGGATACACACGCAGGCCACACATACCATAAAAACGGACATAAAAAACGGAAAACGGACCCGAAAAACGGCCCGTTTTACACGGACGTGGTTTTCACGGATGTGTGGCGGAGCCCTTAAAGTGATAGATATTCCCATAGGAATATCAAATTAATAATGTTTTTCTTTGATATTATGTGTATTGCTCTCCTGATATACTGGTCCTTCCTGAAGTTACGATTTAAATCTATGTTTATGCATTATATTCTGTATAAATCTGGATATTGTTTGTAATTATGCACATTTTAGCACATTCTCTTTGTATTTTCTGTTTAGTGTGAAATTTAATCGGATGAAGGTCAAAGTGTGACCGAAACGTCATTTATATTTTTTCAGACAAAAGAATTACTGAATAAAGTGTTTCTTCTTTTTGCACAATCTATTGTGAGTGCCGGATTCTTTTTCTGATAAATTTCTCTTTATTCATATGTTCATGGCAGTAATGCAGATTCCATTTTTCATATTTTCCTTCTTACATATAGCTATTGGATTTTTCATGTCAGTATTCACACAGCAGTTTCTGCGTTTCATATATTCCCCTTACATAGTCACTGGTGTGCATACCTTCTCTCCATATAGTGTAGATTGTTTAGGTTTTTACACCCAGTTCAGACTCAGAATGGTGTTCCAGACGTTATTTCTTGATTTGTAGTCTTTCGTTTGTGAACCCGGCCCCACTCACACCTATTGCCAGTCCACATTATACGCATATATAGCCTGGGTCTCAGCTTCCCATACACGGTAAGTTTTTTAACTGCATGAGAGGACACACACAAGCTAGGGACCCCAATGTAGAGAAATACTTTGGCGTAGTGTTGGGGCTCTGTTGCATTGATCAATTCAATAGCTAAATTTCTCTTGATTCATATGTTCATGGCAGTAATGCAGATTCCATTTTTCATATTTTCATTCTTACATATAGCTATTGGATTTTTCATGTCAGTATTCACACAGCAGTTTCTGCTTTTCATATATTCCCCTTACATAGTCACTGGTGTGCAAACTGTGCATACCTTCTCTCCATATAGTGTAGATTTTTTAGGTTTTTGCACCCAGTTCAGACTCAGAATGGTGTTCCAGACGTTATTTCTTGATTTATACTGCGATCACTTGCGCCATTTTTTTGAACACACTGCGGTAAAGACTATGAGAAGCATCGGCGCATGTGTAGATGTAAAATTTTGTTAAAAAATCAGCGCATGCGCCAATGCTTCTCATGGTCTTCACTGCAAAGTGTTCAATAAAATTGCGCAGGAGATCGCGTTACATGCATGCGCGGATTCCAGCGCCATTTTCATGCAGACCTGAGCATTGTGGTAAGGTGCACATACCGCCAACAACAGCAATGACGGCGCAGCGCCATGTTCAAATACAGAAAAGGGGGCATGCCAGAGGACGGCAGAGGAGGAAGATAAATGTGACGACCCGACCCACAAAGACCCGCCAATGTTGAACACATCAATCAAAGTGCAGTGCTTTTCTGCAACTTTGATTACAGATAGTTCATCAATCAAGCATCGCATCTTTCTGTAACAGGTATGTCTGCAATCAACATCTAAAGCCTGCTTTACACGTTACAATTAATCGTGCGATCGCACCCGCCCCCATCGTTTGTGCAGCACGGGCAATTTGTTGCCCGTGTCGCACAATGCTGTAACCCCCCGTCACACGGACTTACCTTCCAAACGACCTTGTTGTGGGCGGTGAACATCCACTTCCTGAAGGGGGAGGGACGTTCGGCGTCACAGCGACGTCACACAGCGGCCGGCCAATAGAAGCGGAGGGGCGAAGATGAGCGGGACGCAGGTAAGCTGCAGTTCATCATTCCCGGGGTGTCACACGGAGCGATGTGTGCTGCCTCAGGAACATTGAACAACAGGACGTTCGATTTTTAGAAAATGAGCGACGTGTCAACGATGAAGGTGAGTATTTCTGCTTGTTCATAGCTGTCACACGCTACGATATCACTAACGATGCCGGATGTGCGTCACTTACGACGTGACCCCGCCGACATCTCGTTAGATATATCGTAGCGTGTAAAGCCCGCTTTAGTGCCTGTATGGCACTGTCTTTATCTCATATAGCAAAATCCTAATGGTTGGTTGCCTTTAACATCCCAACAAATAAAGCCTTTTCAAAATTGATGCCGACGTAAAATAGACGTGCAGGAAATGTTATTAACTATTTTGCGTGGTATAACCATCTGATTAAAGGAATAAAAATTAAAAGTTCTAAAAATGGCACATTTTTTTAAATGTTTGTCAAATTTTTGATATTTTCAGAAATAAACGCTAATCATATCGACCTAAGTTTACCACTAACATAAAGTACAATGTGTCACAAAACAAAACAATCTCAGAATCACTGAGATACGTGGAAGCATTTCAGAGTTATTGCCAGGTCAGATTTGAAAAATTTGACAAGCTCGGAAAAGTGAAAACAAGCTTAAGTGTGAAGGGGTTAACATGGGAAAATATGACAAAAATGTCACTTTAAATAAAAAGCAAATTCCAGCAAAGAAAAGAGCACTTCTTTATATAGAATTCAGAACATGTAATATGACCTAATGTAACTTAATGTAATATCCATCCATGTGAATGAAATCATATGCATATAAACAGCATTAGATACAAGCAAACAGCTGTTCATGCACGCTAATGTGATTTCATCTACCTTTAATTATGTAACCATCGATGTATGATAGTAAAGACAAAGGGGAGCTGTGTGATGAACAGATACAATAGAATACTTTCATGTCAGAGAGCAAAACGACCAAACACTGTTTCATATATTGTCTCAATGTGCCCTTACTATACTATAATACATAATCTGTGGAGTTCAGCAAAATGACTTGCGCTGCCCTTGTAGTGTCTGGTCCTGTGTGAGTCAGACCAGGGCAGTCTGCATCTCTGTGGGCGGCATCTTAGGAGAATTTACACTGAACAAAAATATAAACACACTTTTGTTTTTGCTCTCATTTTTCATGAGCTGAACTCAAAGATCTAAGACTTTTTCTATCAAAGATTTTATCAAATATGGCTACATCTGTGTTAGTGATCACTTCTCCTAACCCACCTCACTGGGGTGGCATATCAAGATACTGAGTAGACAGCATGATTATTGCAGTTATGCCTTAAGCTGGCCACAATAAAAGGACACTCTAAAATGTGCAGTTTTAGGCTGGGGCCACACGGGGCACTACTGCGATGCTCGCATGAGACTCGTCTCGCGCTGGCAGCACAGCAGGAGCCGAGTGTCATGCGAGTGTGCCTGTGTCTGAGGTCCGACCCTGCGAGCGGACCTCAGCTGCGGGGGGCGGGCCGGCGATGCGGAGGGGCAGACCAGCACTGCAGAGGGGCGGGCCGGCACGGAGGAGGGGAGGGAGGGATTTCTCTCCCTCTCTCCTCTGTAGCCGGCTATTGTGATTCTCGCTCTGCACGCGCGGTACACCGGAGTACCGCGAGTGCAGTGTGATTTTTCTCTCGCCCCATTCACTTGAATGGGTGCGAGAGAAAAGAGTCTCGCATAACAATCGCAGCATGCTGCGATTGTTTTCTCGGTCCAATTAGGGCTGAGAAAATAATCGCTCATGTGTGCTGACACACAGGCTAGAATTGGTCCGAGGGGAATGCGATGTTTTATCGCACTCCACTCGCACCGATTTTCTCGCCGTGTGGCTTAGGCCTTACAGTATTGTTGGGATCCAGGGGAGTCAGAAAATCAATCAGTATCTGGTGTAACCATTTGCCTTATGTAGTGCAACAAATCTCCTTCACATAAGCGGGCTTTACACACTGCGACATCGCTAGCATCGGCTAGCGATGTCGAGCACGATAGCACCCGCCCCCGTCGTACGTGCGATATTGTGTGATCGCTGCCGTAGCGAACATTATCGCTACGGCAGCGTCACACGCACATACCTGTGCAGCAACGTCACTATGACCGCCGAACAATACCTCCCTCAAAGGGGAGTTGCGTTCGGCGTCATAGCGACATCACTACGGCGTCACTAAGCGGCCGGCCAATAGAAGTGGAGGTGCGGAGATGAGCGGGACGTAATATCCCGCCAACCTCCTTCCTTCCGCATTGCCGGTGTAAGCAGGTAAGGAGATGTTCCTCGTTCCTGCAGTGTCACACATAGCGATGTGTGCTGCCGCAGGAACGGCGAACAACATCGCTAATAAGCAATTAACGATTTTTTGATTCAGGACGACCTCTCCGTGGCGAATGATTTTGGCCACTTTTGCGATCGACTAAGGTCCCTCGTACGTGTCACATGCTGTGATGTCATTAACGTCGCCAGATGTGCGTCACAAACACCGTGACCCCGACGATAATACGTTAACGATATCGTAGCGTGTAAAGCCCGCTATAAAGTTCATCAAGTTGTTGATTGTGGCCTGTGAAATGTTTTTCCTCTTCTCTTCAGTGGTTGTGAGAAGTTGCTGGATATTGGCAGGAACTTGAACACACTGCTGTATACTTTGATTCAGAGCATCCCAAGCATGCTCGCTGGTTAACATGTCCAATGAGTATGCTGTCAATGCCAGCTTCTAAGAATTATGTACAGTTCCTCGCTCCATGGGGACATGCATAATCATGCTACAACATGAGGTGATGGTTGTGGACTAATGGGATTGGAGAAGCAGGAAGCTGATTTGCATATTTCCAGTGCATTCTGGGAAGAGGAGAAGAGTCACCTTAAGCTGATTGATTGCTGGGACTTGCCGGGTCTCACTGTTTGAGGACATCGCAAAACCACGCGCCTGACGGCGCGCGCCTTTCGCCTATCATACGCTACATCAGCAATATGGAAGAGAAGAAAATCCACATGGTCACCTGCAACACATGCTACATGTTTACGGATCTGCCGCACAAAAAAACAACTTCACCTGTCCAAAGTGCAAACTTGCTGCCCTCTTAGAGGAAAAGGTGCAAGCACTGGAAGAAAGAATAGCAACTTTGAAGCTAATTAAAGAACATGAGGACTTCTTGGACGAGGTAGAAGCAACCATTCAGGATATGGAAAGTGAGAAAAGCTTCAGAACACATACTGAGGCTGAAAAGTGGACACATGTGACCAAAAGAAGCCAGCGTATCAAGTGGTCGTCACCACCCACACAGCTTAGCAACCAATATGAAGCCCTCATGCTGGAGAACGAAAATGGCACAGCTCAGGATGATACCATATCTACAGGAGAAGACACAGTATCATCAAAAGAAGTTACTTTGTCAACAAAAGCAGAAACAAAAGACACTCAAAAACACTCAGGAGCAACAAGCAGTGCGTCCAGAAAGAAAAGAAGAGTGGTAGTTATGGGCGACTCACTACTAAGAGGCACGGAGGCAACTATCTGCAGGCTGGACATAACCGCATGAGAAGAATGCTGCCTCCCAGGAGCAAAAATCAAGGATGTGGCCAACAGGATACCAACTATCCTCGGATCCAAGGACGTATACCCATTCCTATTGATACATGTAGGAACAAACGACAATGAATAATAAGAAAAAGGCATTTAAAAAGCTAAAACAAGAAGGCAGCGAAGAAGCATTAAAAAGATATAGAGAAAAAAATAGAATGTGTAAAAAAACAAATACATTTAGCAAAAGTAGAAACTGAGAGACTCATTGCTAAGGAAAGCAAAACAAATCCCAAACTATTCTTTAATTATATAAACAGAAAAAATATTAAAATTAATGGTGTTGGCCCTTTAAAGAACAATGAGGGTAAAATCATAGAAAGCGATGTGGTAAAAGCAAAGGTTTTAAATACTTTTTTCTCAACTGTGTTCACACAGGAAAAGCATATGCCACAGGAAATGCAGAGTGATCATGTAAACGCTTTAAGTATGACCTGCCTAACCCAGGAAGAAGTGCAGAACCGACTTAGTAACATTAAAATTGACAAATCACCAGGCCCTGATGGCATTCACCCTCGTGTATTAAGGGAGTTAAGTAATGAGATAGACAAGCCTCTATTCCTTATATTTAAAGACTCTATAGAAACTGGGTCTGTTTCACTGGATTGGCGGCTAGCAAATGTGGTACCAATATTCAAAAAAGGGTGTAAAAGGGAACCTGGAAACTATAGGCCGGTAAGCTTAACATCTGTTGTGGGTAAAATGTTTGAAGGGTTTTTAAGGGATACTATTATGGAATGTCTCAATGTTAATAATTGTTTAACTCCATATCAACATGGATTTATGAAGGATCGCTCCTGTCAAACTAACCTGATCAGCTTCTATGAGGATGTAAGCTCTCACATGGACCGAGGAGAATCATTGGATGTCATTTATCTCGACTTCGGTAAAGCATTTGACACTGTCCCACATAAAAGACTGATAAGTAAAATGAGAAAGCTTGGGCTCGGGGAAAATGTGTGTAGATGGGTAGGTAGCTGGCTTAGTGATAGAAAACAAAGAGTGGTTATTAATGGCGCAAACTCAGATTGGGCCAGGGTTACTAGTGGGGTGCCACAGGGGTCTGTATTGGACCCCCTACTATTTAATATATTTATTAATGATCTGGTGGATGGTTTACAGAGTAAAATATCAGTATTTGCAGATGATACAAAATTATGTATGGTAGTTAACACAAAGGAGGACAGTTTGCAACTACAGATGGATTTGAGTAAATTGGAGAATTGGGCTGAAAAATGGCAAATGAGGTTTAACACAGATAAGTGTAAGGTTATGCACATGGGAAGGAGAAACAGATGCTACGATTACTTACTAAATGGAAAACTGCTGTTGAAATCAGACATGGAAAAAGACTTAGGCATCTTAGTCAATAAGAATCTAAATTGGAGTGCCCAGTGTCAGGCAGCAGCCACCAAAGCAAATAGGGTGATGGGATGCATTAGAAGAGGTCTGGGGACAGGAGATGAAAACATCATTCTCCCTCTGTACAAATCACTAGTCAGACCACACTTGGAGTATTGTGTGCAATTTTGGGCGCCGGTGCTCAAGAAAGACATTACTGAACTTGAAAGGGTTCAGAGGCGGGCTACTAAAATAATAAATGGAGTGGGTGCATTACAATACACGGAAAGGTTATCAAAATTAGGTCTATTTACTCTAGAAAAGAGAAGACTTAGGGGAGACCTAATAAATATGTACAAATATATCAGAGGGCCATATAGAGATCTCTCCCATGATCTGTTTGTACTAAGGACTATGACAAGAACAAGGGGGCATTCTCTTCGACTGGAGGAAAGAAAATTCCTACATCAGCATAGAAGAGGGTTCTTCACGGTAAGAGCAGTGAGGCTTTGGAACTCTCTTACTGAGGAAGTGGTGATGGCCAACTCACTGAATGAATTTAAGAGAGGAATGGATGCTTTTCTTGATAGCAAAAGTATAGAAGGTTATAAATAGCATAATCTTACAGGTAGATAGAAGAGCGACCAAGATTATTAGAGGAATGGGTGGGCTGCAATACCAAGACAGGTTATTAAACTTGGGGGTTATTTAGTTTGGAAAAACAAAGGCTTAGGGGGGATCTAATCACAATGTATAAACATATGAGGCGACAGTACAGAGACCTTTCAAAAGATCTCTTTACACCTAGGCCTGTGACTGGAACACGGGAGCATCCGCTACGTCTTGAGGAAAGAAGGTTTAATCATAATCACAGACGAGGATTCTTTACTGTACGAGCAGTGAGACTATGGAACTCTCTGCCGTATGATGTTGTAATGAGTGATTCACTACTAACATTTAAGCAGAGCCTGGATGCCTTTCTTGAAAAATTTAATATTACCAGTTATGTATATTAGATTTTATGACAGGGTGTTGATGCAGGGAACTAGTCTGATTGCTGTATGTGGAGTGAGGAAGGAATTTTTTTCCCCATTGGAGCTTGTTTGACACATTGGGGTTTTTTTTTGCCTTCCTCTGGATCAACATGTTAGGCTACGGGTTGAACTAGATGGACGTAGAGTCTCCCTTCAACCTTAAAAACTATGAAACTATGAAACTATAATGGCACAAAATTGAGCCTCAGGATGTCATCACCTTATCTATCTTACTGTGCATTCTAAATGGCATTATTAAAATACACCTGTTTGTTATCCATAACACGCCTGGCCATAGCATAACCCACCTGTCACCATGGACCGCCCAACTCACAACACTGACATTAGCAAACAGCTCACCCACAATACTCCATACGTGCAGTCTACCATCTGCCCCTATACAGTGTAAACCATGATTCATCCGTGAAGTGAAGTCCTCTCCAATGTGCCAAACACCTCAAATGTGAGCATTAGCCCCCTAAAGTCAGTTACGGTGATGAACTGTAGTAAAGATGGAGACCCCCGATGAGGACGAAAAGCATGCAGATGAGGTTCCCTGAGATTGTGCAAACATTTTTGGAAATTTATGCAAACCGATTGTTTACATTACATTACATTGGGTTACAGAGCTGCCTTTAATCACATTGGAACAGGCGGCACAACTGAGGCAAGGGAAAGTCCCCGTCCGTTTTGTGCCTAAGAAAATAACCCATCCCAGAACTGGCAAATCCTATCCTATCAAAGATGTCTATACCTGTGATACTAATATTGTCATTTACATAGTCAAATGCCCTTGCAGTCTACTGTACGTAGGAGAAACCACACAACATGTACGGGATAGAATTGCCAGCCATAAGTCCACAATACGCTGCAATAAAACTTGGCTTCCAATACCACACCACTTCAAAGAAGCTCGACACTCAGTTTCTCAACTAAGATTCCAAGTCTTACAAAGAATAGATCGTCCAATACGTGGTGGGAACCATATACAGCTTCTAAAACGAAGAGAGAGTTATTGGATTTACACACTCCTTACACTTACACCATTTGGTCTCAACAGGGAAATTGAATGGTCCATGTGATTATATGTCTAACATATTCTCTATTTTTTCTAACAGACATGAATAAATGACCTACAATAAATTGGATCTCCATTCCTCTCCTCTTCCTCCCCTTTCCCATGTCCCGTCCTGATGGGTAAGACTGGTACGGCACCTTTCTTCTTCTGTTCGGTTATTTCCTTTGTTTTATATACATTATCTTATATCCTTTTTTCGCCCCATCTTCACCTCCTTCACCTCCTCCTCTCTCTCCTCCTCCTTAACTTTATATTTTCATATCTACATCAAATCATCCCAGACAGCTTCATTATACCTTACAGTTTAACACAGGAACAGTCTCTCCTTTGCTGGGATGATGACCGCGCATGCGTAGCGTCATTTTTGCACCATGACAACCATTCCCCATATTACCACTGTGGGCGGGGACAATGACCACGCGTGAGCGTGATGTCACCTCCTCCTTTCCTCCTCACAGGAATATTCAATCCTTTGCCGGGTGCTGGGATAACGACCGCACATGCATGCTGCGTCATCTCTACACCATGGCACCATTCCCCACATTATCACTATGGGCGGGGATGATGACCGCGCGTGCGCGTGGCGTCACCTCCCGGCCCGACGCTATCCTCTCATATAAATTTACATACACACCACGGGAGAAGGTGATGTCCGCGCATGTGCGCGGTGTCACCTCACTACCCGATGTTCACCATTTCAATTAATACATCTTGGAGTATAGGGACAATGACCGCGCGTGACGTCACATCCCTTTCAGGATCACTAGACACCTACCGCGCACGCATTTCTGGCAGGTAGTATACCTGGTCTAATCTCTCTAACACTCGATTCCCATCTAGTCTGATCACAATATGCACTTATTTCCTTGCTTTTTCCCATGATATGCTGATACCAGCTCCCTTCCCCCCTATTTCCACTCTCCATTTCCTATTGCTGCCATTATAAATGTTTCTGCTGAAAGACTTGCCATGTTTGGTGATTATTATTGTTAACCCTTGACATGATATACTTGGAAATATTTGCAATCTTTTCCCCTGACAATAGTTACCATATGTCTTTGTTCACTATTGTATTATTGTAAAAAAAAAAAAAAATGTCTAAACAAACTTTGTAACTTATATATTTTTTGTGATTTTGTATTCTATTTTTTATAGTAAACTGTGAATAAGATCGTTGGCCGAAACGTCAGAGATTACATATCTGCCTTTATGAGTTCACTTCCTTTGCTTGGCTTTTTTTGAATTTATAGCAAAATAAACTAATTATTTATATGCTACTTGAGTGTGCAGTGTAACTTCTATACTTACCGTATTTTTCGCTTTATAAGACACACCTGATTATAAGACGCATCCCCAAATTTGGTGAAGGAAAAGAGATTTTTTTTTTTTTAATGTTAAATGGGATTCATCTTATAATGCCAGTGTCCATCTAACAAATCATATAGGGTATATGTCCCTCATAGCCCCCATCCTAAAATTAGCCCCCCTTAATCTGGATATGGCCCCCTTATATTGAATATAGCCCCCTTGTGCTCGGACACGTCCCCCAGTGATGCCACATGTTCCCCATTGATGACACACATCCCCTATTGCTGGCACATGTCCCCCTGTGCTGCCCATGGCCCCCTATGGATTGCACATGTTCCCGTGTTGCCCATGGCCCCCTAAAGATTGCACACGTCCCCCTGTGCTGCCCATGGCCCCTATAGATGGCACACCTCCCCTGTGTTAGATATGGCCCCCATGTGTGCTGCCCATGGCCACTATAGATGGCACACCTCAAATCAACCCTCCTAAGCAGTCTATATGGGCATGTAGGTCATATGAAGCAGATTAAAATGATACTTTGATATCTGCAATCTGATGTCTTAGTAGAAAGACATGGATTTCTTTGGAATATGTAAATGAGCTGTTAAACTCTATGGGCCGGACATTGATCTTGCTCAGACTGACTCCAGAGCTTATTTTAAATTAAAGGAGCTGTTACCAGTGTGAGAAATTTAACTAACAGTACATAAGTCTTAGCAGCTCATTTACATATAGGAAAAACTTGGATTTCCCTGGAAACAAAAACATCGGATCAAAAATATCAGTTTATAGAGCTTCCTATTACCTGCATACCCATATGGACTATGTTTAATTCTACTGAAAAACTCCCTTTAAGAAGAATCTGTCAGAAGGGTTTTGCCATCTAATCCGATTACAGCTGCCTAGTATCGTTTTAATAAAAAAAAGTTTAATCAATAGATTACAGGGCTAAAGGCCCAGTCACACTAAACAACTTACCAGAGATCCCAACTACAATACAACCTGATAGGGATTGCTGGTAAGTTGCTAGGTCGCTGGTGAGATGTCACACTAAGCGACGCTCCAGCGATCCCACCAGCAACCTGACCTGGCAGGGATCGCTGGAGCGTCGCTACACGGGTTGCTGGTGAGCTGTCAAATAGGCAGATCTCACCAGCAACCAGTGACCCCAGCACTGCGTGGAAGCAATGCTGCGCTTGGTAACTAAGGTAAATATCGGGTAACCAACCCGATATTTACCTTGGTTACCAGCGCACACCGCTTAGCGCTGGCTCCCTGCACACCTAGCCACAGTACACATCGGGTTAATTACCCGATGTGTACTCTGCTACGTGTGCAGGCAGCAGGAGCCGGCTTCTGCGTACGCTGGTAACCACGGTAAACATCGGGTAACCAAGAAGCCCTTACCTTGGTTACCCGATATTTACCTTCATTACCAGCGTCCGCCGCTCTCACACTGCCAGTGCCTGCTGTTCCCTGCACTCCTAGCCACAGTACACATCGGGTTAATTACCCGATGTGTACTGTGGCTATGTGTGCAGGGAACAGCAGGCACTGGCACTGACAGCTGCGGACGCTGGTAACGAAGGTAAATATCGGGTAACCAAGGTAAGGGCTTCGTGGTTACCAGCGTCCGCAGAAGCCGGCTCCTGCTGCCTGCACATTTAGTTGTTGCTCTGTCGCTGTCACACACAGTGATGTGTGCTTCACAGCGGGAGAGCAACAACTAAAAAAATGGCCCAGGACATTCAGCAACAACCAACGACCTCACAGCAGGGGCCAGGTTGTTGCTGGATGTCACACACAGCAACATCGCTAGCAACATCGCTGCTACGTCACAAAAGTTGTTCCTTAGCAGCGATGTTGCTTAGTGTGACGTGGCCTTTAGTCTGCTGCTGTTTAGTACTCCATATTATGGAACTTTGTATAACCCCATCCCTGATTGGCAGATTCCTGATCTACATCTCCTGGCAAGAAAGCGTGTTTTTTTTTAATTTTTCAATGGTGTACATAAAAAAAAAAAAAAAAGCTGCAATTTTTTTCTGCAGGGAAAAAAAAACCTAACTGTGCACAAGCATATCATTGCAATTTGTGAAAATCTGCAAGAAAAAACACTTCACTCAGCTTTAGGCCTGTTTCAGACAGTGATTCTGGGACATATGCTTTTTTTTTTTATATATATATATACGTACCAAACTCAGACACATTAAAATCAATGGGTCTGCTCACACATCAGTGATTTTTCACTGACCGTGTCTACGTGCAGCATACACGTGTGTCCGTGATTGCCGCACGGAGACATGTCAGTTTTTTTTTTTCTGGCATCACTGATATCCCACAGACCCCACTATGGTGTGGTCCGTGAAACACGTACCAGAAAAACAAGGACTTTGAAAATTAAAATACATTTTTAACTCACCCGGCTTCAACGACGCTCTGTGCAGCCTCAGCTCTCTGCAGCTTCCTGCCCGGCTCATTAAGGCATGCATATGCAGGAATGCAGCTAGAGCCGACCCGGAAGTAGTTGCAGAGCCAGAGACTTCAGCACCATGGAGAGCAGAACAGGGACAGGTAAGCATAAGTCCTTATGCAATCATGGATTGCACATGGACTCACGTGTGCCGTGATTCACAGAACATGGTACATATGCGGGTTTTTTTTTTTTTTTTTTTTTTTTTTTTTTACACGTCAGTGAATAATGTCTGTTTTTCACAGATGTGTGAAACAGGCCTTATACAAAAAAAGCTCTAGCATTGAGAACTTAAATAAAACTATTTGCAGCAACCAGGTGACATTGTCAGGTAGGAAGAATCTTACTCCAGGGGTGCCTTAAGTCTAAAGGCCCAGTCACACACAACGACTTACCAGCGATCCCGAAAACGATGCAACCTGATAGGGATCGCAGGTAAGTCGCTGGGAGGTCGCAGGTGAGATGTCACACAGTCAGATCTTACCAGCGATGCAGGAACAATACAGGTCGCAGTAGCGACCTGTATAACGATCTCAGCAGTCACTGTGACCCTGTCACACACACACAGTGTCAAGCACAGCGAGCATCCTGCCCAGCAGGACATCGCCTTTGAAGAAAATGGCCTGGACCATTCTGCAACAACTAAAGATCTCACAGCAGGGGCCTGATCGCTGGTAGGTGTCACACATAACGAGATCGCTAACGGGATCGCTACTGTGTTACAGAAACAGTGACTCAGCTGCGATCTCGTTATATGTGATGGTACCTTTACTTAGAAAGCGTCAGTCTTCAATCAGGACAATGGTGTGATAGCTTAAGTGTCAATAAATGTAACTGTCAAAGTCTTGGAATAAAGATTTCTAATCCTCCAAATCTGCATGTCCCCTCTTACTATATAAAGCCTGTCTGTTGCCCACATCAGCATCAGCGCAGCTTTCATTTTACCAGAGCTGTTAAAGAAAAAAAATAAATACCAAATCACCATGGTAAGTTGTTGTGCAAGTTTCTTTCAAAGAGTATAAAGACCCAGTTATACATAGGTGCTATAGTCTGACATATATACATTTTAAATTAAAAAAAAAACAAAAAACACACCATTGGTAGTTCAGGGGCTTGTATGTCTGCGCTTGCTCAGCTGTATTACACAGCAAGTGGCTAATTTGAAGTATTGTTGTTTATCCTTTGCCAAAAGTGGATTCATAGTGCCCATTCCCTTCCTATGCAGGGACAGTGGTACAACCAAACATCTCACTACATAGTATGAAGGGTAGAATAGGATCACAAATTAAAATCTAGAATTATATACTAAACATGTGATGCCTCTTCTGAAACTAAAGGATGTAACAGTCAACACCTCATCAAGAAGCCACAGTATCATTACATAACGCAACCACTTGAAAATTGCTTTGCATTATACCATTCCTGTATATTAAATCACTGAACCAGTTGGAGATTAACCCTTTACATTTAACTGTGGGTGAGAAGGGGCAGCTGAGACATTACCTATGGTTCATGTGTTATTTTACTGTGTACAGCAGACAAAAAAAAAAATCTATAAAATAGTACTGGTATGTTCATACATTTTTCTGTAGCAAAAACCAGAGCATTGACAAGAAAAATTATGTAAAATACAGTTTGTGATTTTGACCCTTTTTAATAGGTGAAACAATTGACATGCTGATAACCACATACCGAAGAAATGTGTGGTGTAGGGTAAAGTGGTAGGCAAGTGCAAGGGAGAAAACATGAGATTTTTGAAGTCTCACTATGCTAGAACCATCAATTGTGTTTTTGATACAGTACAAAACATGAACATATCATGCAGAATTATCCTGTGGGAGGGAATCTGGCAGTCAGAGGGAGGGAGGCAGGGGAAACACCCCCATGCAAGTGAGGTTTAATTTTTTTTTCCCCCCAGACTCAGACTTGAATAGCCAAGTGCCAACGGATACAAATCATGCATGTCACTTCCCCCTCCTGTTGCTTTCCTCAGTCAGTGGTCGGAGACTAAAAAGGTACAGTCACACTTAGCGACGCTGCAGCGATCCGACCTGGCAGGGATCGCTAGAGCGTCGCTACATGGCCGCTGTTGAGCTGTCAAAAAAGATTTCCACAGAGATTAGCCACCAGCGACCCGTGTAACGACACTGTTTGGTAACCATAGTACACATCGGGTTACTAAGCAAAGCACTTTGCTTATAGTTACCAGATGTGTACCTTGGTTACATGTGCAGGGAGCTGGCTACTAGAAGCTGCGGACGCTGGTAACCAAGGTAGATATCGGGTAACCAAGCAAAGCCTTTGGTTACCTGATGAGTACCTTGGTTACCAGTGTCCGCAGAAGCCGGCTCCCTGCACATTGACAGCGTGAGAGCAACTATCAAACACAGCAATGTGTGCTTCACAGCGGGAGAGCAACCACCAAAAAAATGGTCCAGGACATTCAGCAACCTCTGGCAACCTCACAGCAGGAGCCAGGTTGTTGCTGGATGTCAAACACAGCGACATCGCTAGCAAGATCGCTGTTGCGTCACAAAAACCGTGACTCAGCAGCGATGTCGCTTAGTGAGACGTGGGCTTAAGATGCAGAGTCATTGAACAACTTAAGAGTGCAATCAGATATTTTGATGGTTCGCACCGAGACCAAAGATAGTTTTCTTTGTCGCTCCATTGGGAGACCCAGACAATTGGGTGTATAGGCTATGCCTCCGGAGGCCGCACAAAGTATTACACTCAAAAGTGTTAAGCCCCTCCCCTTCTGCCTATACACCCCCCCGTGCATCACGGGCTCCTCAGTTTTTTGCTTTGTGCAAAGGAGGTCAGACACGCACGCACAGCTCCACAGATTGGTCAGCAGCAGCTGCTGACCATGTCGGATGGAAGAAAAGTGGGCCCATATAGAGCCCCCAGCATGCTCCCTTCTCACCCCACTCTTGTCGGTGGTGTTGTAAGGTTGAGGTATCCATTGCGGGTACGGAGGCTGGAGCCCACATGCTGTTTTCCTTCCCCATCCCCCTCAGGGCTCTGGGTGAAGTGGGATCCTATCGGTCTCCAGGCACTGAGACCGTGCTTCATCCACAACTCCTGTGGAGCCTGCTGGATAGGAGCCGGGGTATCGTTCAGGGACATGGCCCTGCTACTTGGAGGTACTCTGTATCCCTGTGGGGACAGCGCACAGCAATACTCCAGCTTTGCTGGGTGTGCTAGTGCACCGGGGACCACGGCGCTGACCGGGTTAATATGTGCCATTACACACTCAGCGTTGCTGAGTGTTTATGTATAGGGACTGCCGCACTGACCGCCGCGGCCATGGAAACACTGCGGCGCGGCTGGGACTTGTAGTGCGCCGGGGACTTTCACGCCGGCCGCGCTTTTACGGCGGCCGCGTTTATTACTAGAGTCCCCGGCTTTTTGCGGCCTAGTTTCCTTTCCTCCCGCCCACAGCCCTGACAGGCAGGGGAAGGGCGGGACGCTGCACAGAACGAGCAGCACTGAGGGCTGGAGCATGCTTTGCATACTCCACCCCCCTCACTGTGCACAGTGCGGGCACCAGTTCCCGCACTTTCTGGGTCACGCCCACGGCTCCCTCCTCTCCTCAGGACGCCGGCAGCCATTCCTGTCAGCTCCTCGGACGCAGCAGAGGGGGACAAAGTCTGGGAGACCCAGGCAGGGACTCTGGTGGCCTCACAACCGCTTTAGGCGGGTGGTAAGCAGCACCTGTGGTGCTAGCCCCATTGTGCAGTAGTGTAACATTATATGTTTATGGTATATATGTTTTACCCTGTATGGTGCACAGTTGATTTCTGGCTATATACCCTATTGTGTTACTCAGGGAAGATAATAGCATGGCACCCACGAAAAGCAGGGGTGCCAAAACACAGGCTTATTATGTTGCCTGCGCCGCATGTACGACCCCGCTACCGGCAGGTTCCACTGACCCTCATTGTGTGCACTGTTCGGCCCCTGTGGCACTTACTCAGCCGGAGCCTCTGCTAAGAGGGGCCCAGGGGGAGCCACCTGCTAACACTGTTCAGGTGACGGGGACGGAGTTTGCAAAACTCTCTGAGACTATGGCTAAGATACTAGAAGCCTTGCAGTCCAGGCCGGTATCTCAGCACAGGGACTCTGTTGAATCTTTGTTCCCTGGCCCACCTCAGCTGGACCAACAATGTCCTCCCGGGGTATCTCATGGATCCCAGGCTGAGGGTTCTGACACAGACCCCAGCCCCAGACCGACTAAGCGAGCTCGCTTAGATTTTCCCTCGACATCATCATATTGTGCAGGGTCTCAGAGGGGGGAATCTCTGGTTGATGATGCGGAGACAGCTGATCAGGATTCTGATCCTGAGGCCGCTCTCAATCTTGATACTCCGGACGGGGACGCCATAGTGAACGACCTTGTTGCGTCCATCAATCGTATGTTGGATATTTCTCCCTCAGCTCCTCCGGTGGAGGAGTCAGCTTCTCAGCAGGAGAAATTCCGTTTCAGGTTTCCCAAGCGTACACAGAGTATGTTTCTGGACCACTCTGATTTCAGAGAGGCAGTCCAGAATCACCATGCTTGTCCAGATAAGCGTTTTTTCTAAGCGCCTTAAGGATACACGTTATCCTTTTCCCCCTGACGTGGTCAAAAGTTGGGCTCAGTGTCCCAAAGTGGATCCTCCAATCTCCAGACTGGCAGCTAGATCCATACTTGCAGTGGAAGATGGGGCTTCACTCAAAGATGCCACTGACAGGCAGATGGAGCTCTGGTTGAAATCCATCTATGAAGCTATCGGCGCTTCTTTTGCCCCAGCGTTCGCAGCCGTATGGGCGCTACAAGCTATCTCAGCAGGTCAAGCGCAAATTGACGCAGCCACACGCACGTCCGCGCCACAGGTGGCGTCCATAACCACTCAGACGTCGGCATTTGCGTCTTACGCTATTAATGCTGTCCTGGACTCTGCGAGCCGTACGGCGGTTGCAGCCGCCAATTCGGTGGTACTCCGCAGGGCCTTGTGGCTACGGGAATGGAAGGCAGATTCTGTTTCCAAAAAGCGCTTAACCAGTTTGCCAATTTCTGGCGACCGATTGTTTGGCGAGCGTTTGGATGAAATCATCAAACAATCCAAGGGAAAGGATACATCCTTACCCCAGCCCAAACCGAACATACTCCAACAGAGGAAGGGGCAGTCGAGGTTTCGGTCCTTTCGGGGCGCGGGCAGGTCCCAATTCTCCTCGTCCAAAAGGCCTCAGAAAGATCAAAGGAACTCTGACGCATGGCGGTCTAAGTCACGTCCTAAAAAGGCCACCGGAGGTGCCGCTACCAAAGCGGCTTCCTCATGACTTTCGGCCTCCTCACTCCGCATCTTCGGTCGGTGGCAGGCTCTCCCGCTTTTGCGACGCCTGGCTGCCACGGGTAAAAGACCGTTGGGTGAGAGACATTCTGTCTCACGGTTACAAGATAGAGTTCACCTCTCGTCCCCCGACTCGATTCTTCAGGTCATCCCCGCCTCCCGAGCGAGCCGAGGCTCTTCTGCAGGCGCTGGGCACTCTGAAGGCAGAAGGAGTGGTGGTCCCTGTTCCTCTTCAGCAACAGGGCCACGGTTTTTACTCCAACTTGTTTGTGGTCCCAAAGAAGGATGGGTCTTTCCGTCCTGTCCTGGACCTGAAATTTCTCAACAAACACGTAAAGACCAGGCGGTTCCGGATGGAATCCCTCCGCTCCGTCATCGCCTCAATGTCCCAAGGAGATTTCCTTGCATCGATCGATATCAAAGATGCTTATCTCCACGTACCGATTGCTCCAGAGCACCAGCGCTTCTTGCGCTTCGCCATAGAAAACGAACACCTGCAGTTCGTGGCACTGCCGTTCGGCCTGGCAACAGCCCCACGGGTTTTCACCAAGGTTATGGCTACTGTAGTAGCGGTCCTCCACTCTCAGGGTCACTCGGTGATCCCTTACTTGGACGATCTCCTGATCAAGGCACCCTCTCAAGAGGCATGCCAACACAGCCTCGACGCTACCCTGGAGACTCTCCAGAGTTTCGGGTGGATCATCAATTTTCCAAAGTCAAATCTGACACCGGCCCAATCGCTCACATACCTTGGCATGGAGTTTCATACCCTCTCAGCGATAGTGAAGCTTCCGCTGATCAAGCAGCGGTCACTACAGACAGGGGTACAATCTCTCCTTCAAGGCCAGTCACACCCCTTGAGGCGCCTCATGCACTTCCTGGGGAAGATGGTGGCAGCAATGGAGGCAGTTCCTTTCGCGCAGTTTCACCTGCGTCCTCTTCAATGGGACATCCTACGCAAATGGGACAGGAAGCCGACGTCCCTCGACAGGAACGTCTCCCTCTCTCAGGCGACCAAAGCTTCCCTTCGGTGGTGGCTTCTTCCCACTTCATTATCGAAGGGGAAATCCTTCCTACCCCCATCCTGGGAGGTGGTCACGACGGACGCGAGTCTCTCAGGGTGGGGAGCGGTTTTTCTCCACCACAGGGCTCAGGGTACGTGGACCCAGCAAGAGTCCTCGCTTCAGATCAATGTTCTGGAAATACGGGCAGTGTATCTTGCCCTGAAAGCGTTCCAGCAGTGGCTGGAAGGCAAACAGATCAGAATTCAGTCGGACAATTCCACAGCGGTGGCATACATCAACCACCAAGGCGGCACACGCAGTCGGCAAGCCTTCCAGGAAGTCCGGCGGATTTTGATGTGGGTGGAAGCCACGGCCTCCACCATCTCTGCAGTTCACATTCCAGGCGTGGAAAACTGGGAAGCAGATTATCTCAGTCGCCAGGGCATGGACGCAGGGGAATGGTCCCTTCACCCGGACGTGTTTCAGGAGATCTGTTGCCGCTGGGGGGTGCCGGACGTCGACCTCATGGCGTCCCGGCACAACAACAAGGTACCGACGTTCATGGCACGGTCTCAAGATCCCAGAGCTCTGGCGGCAGACGCCTTAGTTCAGGATTGGTCGCAGTTTCAGCTCCCTTATGTGTTTCCTCCGCTGGCACTGTTGCCCAGAGTGTTACGCAAGATCAGGGCCGACTGCCGCCGCGTCATCCTCGTCGCTCCAGACTGGCCGAGGCGGTCGTGGTACCCGGATCTGTGGCATCTCACGGTCGGCCAACCGTGGGCACTACCAGACCGACCAGACTTGCTATCTCAAGGGCCGTTTTTCCATCTGAATTCTGCGGCCCTCAACCTGACTGTGTGGCCATTGAGTCCTGGATCCTAGCGTCTTCAGGGTTAGCTCAAGACGTCATTGCCACTATGAGACAGGCTAGGAAACCAACGTCCGCCAAGATCTACCACAGGACGTGGAAAATTTTCCTGTCGTGGTGCTCTGCTCAGGGTTTTTCTCCCTGGCCTTTTGCCTTGCCCACTTTTCTGTCCTTCCTTCAATCTGGACTGGAAAAGGGTTTGTCGCTCGGCTCCCTTAAGGGACAAGTCTCAGCGCTGTTTTTTTTCCAGAAGCGCCTAGCCAGACTTCCACAGGTACGCACGTTCCTGTAGGGGGTTTGTCACATCGTTCCTCCTTACAAGCGGCCGTTAGAACCCTGGGATCTGAACAGGGTGCTGATGGTTCTTCAGAAACCACCATTCGAGCCAATGAGAGATATTTCTCTCTCACGCCTTTCGCAGAAAGTGGTTTTTCTAGTAGCAGTCACTTCTCTTCGGAGAGTGTCTGAGCTAGCAGCGCTGTCATGCAAAGCCCCTTTCCTGGTGTTTCACCAGGACAAGGAGGTTCTGCGTCCGGTTCCGGAATTTCTCCCTAAGGTGGTATCCCCCTTTCATCTCAATCAGGATATCTCCTTACCTTCTTTTTGTCCTCATCCAGTTCACCAATGTGAAAAGGATTTGCACTTGTTAGATCTGGTGAGAGCACTCAGACTCTACATTTCTCGTACGGCGCCCCTGCGCCGCTCGGATGCACTCTTTGTCCTTGTCGCTGGCCAGCGTAAAGGGTCACAGGCTTCCAAATCAACCTTGGCTCGGTGGATCAAGGAGCCAATTCTCGAAGCCTACCGTTCGGCTGGGCTTCCGGTTCCCTCAGGGCTGAAGGCCCATTCTACCAGAGCCGTGGGCGCGTCCTGGGCTTTGAGGCACCAGGCTACGGCTCAGCAGGTGTGTCAGGCGGCTACCTGGTCGAGCCTGCACACTTTCACGAAACACTATCAGGTGCATACCTATGCTTCGGCGGATGCCAGCCTAGGTAGACGAGTCCTTCAGGTGGCGGTTGCCCACCTGTAGGAAGAGGCCGTTTTACGGCTCTCTTACGAGGTATTATTTTACCCACCCAGGGACTGCTTTTGGACGTCCCAATTGTCTGGGTCTCCCAATGGAGCGACAAAGAAGAAGGGAATTTTGTTTACTTACCGTAAATTCCTTTTCTTCTAGCTCCAATTGGGAGACCCAGCGCCCGCCCCTGTTTTTTTGTGTACACATGTTGTTCATGTTGAATGGTTTCAGTTCTCCGATATTCCTTCGGATTGAAGTTACTTTAAACCAGTTTATAATTCTTTTTCCTCCTTCTTGCTTTTGCACCAAAACTGAGGAGCCCGTGATGCACGGGGGGTGTATAGGCAGAAGGGGAGGGGCTTAACACTTTTGAGTGTAATACTTTGTGCGGCCTCCGGAGGCATAGCCTATACACCCAATTGTCTGGGTCTCCCAATTGGAGCTAGAAGAAAAGGAATTTACGGTAAGTAAACAAAATTCCCTTCTTCTCAAAGTCATATGGAAAGAGGGGGAAAAGTGTTGGGGTTTTTTTTTTTTTAAACAAGAAAAAAATTGAAGTCAGTTTAATTTTCTAAAACCCGGTATCCCTGTTAAATGCAACATTATCTCACCACCTGATGATTCACTTAGAGGGAACCTGTCAGGTAAATTTGTGTTCTAACCTAGCAGCAGTGTGGTGTGTGCTAGTAACCCTCCTACCCATCCCTGTGTTGTAATGTGTATGTTTAAAACTGTTTTATTCCTTGTGTTCTGTATGTAAATGTCTAGGAGCACTAGCCCCTTGGGCATTGCATCACCCTGTGGGCCTGATACCATAGATTTACATCAGCAACGTGACAGTCTCTAGTACTTCACATCCTGCGCATGCGCACTTACCATTCCCACAGTCTTGCTTCTTCTCATCTTCAGATGCACACTGCGCATGCTCAGAAGACTCCTGCAGTTCCAGTCATGCGCAGAGCGCATCTGAAGACTAGAAGCAAGCACCCGCACAACAAGGCTGCGGGAATAGCAAGTGTGCATGTGCGGGTTCTGAACTAGCCATGGACACATCGCTGATGTAAATCCATGGTTTCATGCCCACAGGGGCGTGATACCATTGAAAACATGCGAACGCCCATGGGGCTAGAGCCTGTGCTCATTTACATAGGGTAAACAAAAGTTATAAAAAATTTTTATATAGTCACATTACACATTAGTACAACAGGGATGGGTAGGAAGGGGGGGGGGGGGGGGTGACACACACACACACACGGTTAGAACAGATTTCCCGACAGGTTCACTTTAAAAAGCCATAGACCTCACAATTTACTGCATGAGATTAGCTAGAGTAGTTTTGTCCAAATCAGTGTAATCTCCAAAACTTTGCCCTTGAGCAGAGCAGTTAAAGGGAACCACCACTAGGTTTTTGCTACCCCATATGAGAGCAGCATAATGTAGAGACAGAAACCCCGATTCCAGTGAGGTCACTTACTGAGCAGTTTGTCGTCATTTTGATAAAGAAGGGGATTTTGTTTACTTACCGTAAATTCCTTTTCTTCTAGCTCCAACTGGGAGACCCAGCCAATTGGGTGTATAGCTTCTGCCTCCGGAGGCCACACAAAGTATTACACTTAAAAGTGTAAAGCCCCTCCCCTTCTGCCTATACACCCCCCGTGCATCACGGGCTCCTCAGTTTTGGTGCAAAAGCAAGACGGAGGAAAAGTTATAAATTGGTTTAAAGTAAATTCAATCCGAAGGAATTTCGGAGAACTGAAACCATTCAACATGAACAACATGTGTACACAAAGAACAACAGCCCGAAGGGAACAGGGGCGGGTGCTGGGTCTCCCAATTGGAGCTAGAAGAAAAGGAATTTACGGTAAGTAAACAAAATTCCCTTCTTCTTTGTCGCTCCATTGGGAGACCCAGACAATTGGGACGTCCAAAAGCAGTCCCTGGGTGGGTAAAATAAAACCTCGTAATAGAGCCGTAAAACGGCCCCTTCCTACAGGTGGGCAACCGCCGCCTGAAGGACTCGCCTACCTAGGCTGGCATCTGCCGAAGCATAGGTATGCACCTGATAGTGTTTCGTGAAAGTGTGCAGGCTCGACCAGGTAGCTGCCTGACACACCTGCTGAGCCGTAGCCTGGTGCCGCAAAGCCCAGGACGCACCCACGGCTCTGGTAGAATGGGCCCTCAGCCCTGAGGGAACCGGAAGCCCAGAAGATCGGTAAGCTTCGAGAATTGGTTCCTTGATCCACCGAGCCAGGGTTGATTTGGAAGCCTGTGACCCTTTACGCTGGCCAGCGACAAGGACAAAGAGTGCATCCGAGCGGCGCAGGGGCGCCGTACGAGAAATGTAGAGTCTGAGTGCTCTCACCAGATCCAACAAATGCAAATCCCTTTCACATTGGTGAACTGGATGAGGACAAAAAGAGGGTAAGGAGATATCCTGATTGAGATGAAAGGGGGATACCATCTTAGGGAGAAATTCCGGAACCGGACGCAGAACCACCTTGTCCTGGTGAACCACCAGGAAAGGGGCTTTGCATGACAGCGCTGCTAGCTCAGACACTCCGAAGTGATGTGACTGCTACTAGGAAGACCACCTTCTGCGAAAGGCGAGAAAGAGAAACATCCTTCATTGCCTCGAAAGGTGGTTTCTGAAGAGCCATCAGCACCCTGTTCAGATCCCAGGGTTCTAACGGCCGCTTGTAAGGAGGGACTATGTGACAAACCCCCTGCAGGAACGTGCGTACCTGTGGAAGTCTGGCTAGGCGCTTCTGAAAAAGAGCGCTGAGACTTGTCCCTTAAGGGAGCCGAGCGACAAACCTTTTTCCAATCCGGATTGAAGGAAGGAAAGAAAAGTGGGCAAGGCAAATGGCCAGGGAGAAAAACCCCGATCAGAGCACAAAGATAAGAATATCCTCCACGTCCTGTGGTAGATCTTGGCGGACGTTGGTTTCCTAGCCTGTCTCATAGTGGCAATGACCTCTTGAGATAACCCTGAAGACGCTAGGATCCAGGACTCAATGGCCACACAGTCAGGTTGAGGGCCGCAGAATTCAGATGGAAAAACGGCCCTTGAGACAGCAAGTCTGGTCGGTCTGGTAGTGCCCACTGTTGGCCCACCGTGAGATGCCACAGATCCAGGTACCACGACCTCCTCGGCCAGTCTGGAGCGACGAGGATGGCGCGGCAGCAGTCGGCCCTGATCTTGCGTAACACTCTGGGCAACAGTGCCAGAGGAGGAAACACATAAGGGAGTTGAAACTGCGACCAATCCTGAACTAAGGCGTCTGCCGCCAGAGCTCTCTGATCTGGAGACCGTGCCATGAATGTCGGGACCTTGTTGTTGTGCCGGGACGCCATTAGGTCGACGTCCGGCATCCCCCAGCGGCAACAGATCTCCTGAAACACGTCCGGGTGAAGGGACCATTCCCCTGCGTCCATGCCCTGGCGACTGAGAAAGTCTGCTTCCCAGTTTTCTACGCCCGGGATGTGAACTGCGGATATGGTGGAGGCTGTGGCTTCCACCCATAGCAGAATCCGCTGGACTTCCAGGGAGGCTTGCCGACTGCGTGTTCCGCCTTGGTGGTTGATGTATGCCACCGCTGTGGAGTTGTCCGACTGAATTCGGATCTGCTTGCCTTCCAGCCACGGCTGGAACGCCTTTAGGGCAAGATACACTGCCCTTATCTCCAGAACATTTATCTGAAGGGAGGACTCTGGCTGAGTCCAAGTACCCTGAGCCCTGTGGTGGAGAAAGACCGCTCCCCACCCTGACAGGCTCGCGTCCGTCGTGACCACAGCCCAGGATGGGGGCAGGAAGGATTTCCCCTTCGACAGAAGTGGGAAGAAGCCACCACTGACGGGAAGCCTTGGCTGCCCGAGAAAGGGAGACGTTCCTGTCGAGGGACATCGACTTCCTGTCCCATTTGCGGAGAATGTCCCATTGAAGTGGACGCAGATGAAACTGCGCAAAAGGAACTGCTTCCATTGCTGCTACCATCTTCCCTAGGAAGTGCATGAGGCGCCTCAAGGGGTGTGACTGGCCTTGAAGGAGAGATTGCACCCCTGTCTGTAGTGAACGCTGTTCGTCCAGCGGAAGCTTCACTATCGCTGAGAGAGTATGAAACTCCATGCCAAGATATGTCAGTGATTGGGCCGGTGTCAGATTTGACTTTGGAAAATTGATGATCCACCCGAAACTCTGGAGAGTCTCCAGAGCAATGTTCAGGCTGTGTTGGCATGCCACTTGAGAGGGTGCCTTGACAAGCAGATCGTCTAAGTAAGGGATCACCGAGTGTCCCTGAGAGTGCAGAACTGCTACTACTGTTGCCATGACCTTGGTGAAGACCCGTGGGGCTGTCGCCAGGCCGAAAGGCAGTGCCACGAACTGAAGGTGTTCGTCCCCTATGGCGAAACGCAGGAAGCGCTGATGCTCTGGTGCAATCGGTACGTGGAGATAAGCATCTTTGATGTCGATTGATGCTAGGAAGTCTCCTTGGGACATTGAGGCGATGACGGAGCGGAGCGATTCCATCCGGAACCTCCTGGTTTTTACGTGTTTGTTGAGCAGTTTTAGGTCCAGAACAGGACGGAAGGATCCGTCCTTTTTCGGCATCACGAACAAGTTGGAGTAAAAACCGTGACCCTGTTGCTGAAACGGAACAGGGATCACCACTCCTTCTGCCTTCAGAATGCCCACCGCCTGCAGAAGAGCATCGGCTCGCTCGGGAGGCGGAGATGTTCTGAAGAATCGAGTCGGAGGACGAGAGGTGAACTCTATCTTGTAACCGTGAGACAGAATGTCTCTCACCCAACGGTCTTTTACCTGTGGCAGCCAGGCGTCGCAAAAGCGGGAAAGCCTGCCACCGACCGAGGATGCGGTGTGAGGAGGCCGAAAGTCATGAGGAGGCCGCTTTGGGAGCGGTTCCTCCGGCGGTCTTTTTAGGACGTGACTTAGACCGCCATGAATCGGAGTTCCTCTGATCCTTCTGAGGCCTTTAGGACGAGGAGAATTGAGACCTGCCCGCGGACCGAAAGGACCGAAAGCTCGATTGTACCTTCCGTTGTTGAGGTCTGTTTGGTTTGGACTGGGGTAAGGAGGAGTCCTTTCCCTTGGATTGTTTAATGATTTCATCCAATCGCTCACCAAACAGGCAGTCGCCAGAAAATGGCAAACCGGTTAAGAACTTTTTGGAAGCAGAGTCTGCCTGCCATTCACGTAGCCACATGGCCCTGCGGACTGCCACCGAATTGGCGGATGCTACCGCCGTACGGCTCGCAGAGTCCAGGACAGCATTAATGGCGTAGGATGCAAACGCCGACGCCTGAGAGGTTAAGGACACCACTTGCGGAGCAGACGTACGTGTGACTGCATTAATCTGCGCATGACAAGCTGAGATAGCTTGGAGTGCCCATACGGCTGCGAATGCTGGAGCAAAAGACGCGCCGATAGCTTCATAGATGGATTTCAACCAGAGCTCCATCTGTCTGTCAGTGGCATCTTAGAGTGAAGCCCCATCTTCCACTGCAACTATGGATCTAGCCGCCAGTCTGGAGACTGGAGGATCCACCTTGGGACACTGAGCCCAGCCCTTGACAACGTCAGGGGGGAAGGGATAGCGTGTATCCTTAAGGCGCTTGGAAAACCGCTTATCTGGACAAGCTCGGTGTTTCTGGACTGCCTCTCTGAAGTCAGAGTGATCCAGAAACGTACTCATTGTACGCTTGGGAAACCTGAAACGGAATTTCTCATGCTGAGAAGCTGACTCCTCAATTGGAGGAGCTGGGGGAGAAATATCCAACACCTGATTGATGGTTGCTATAAGGTCATTCACTATGGTGTCACCTTCAGGTGTATCTAGGTTGAGAGCGGCCTCAGGATCAGAATCCTGATCTGGTACCTCCGCTTCATCATCCAGAGAGTCCTCCTGCTGAGACCCTGAACAGTGTGATGAAGTCGAGGGAATTTCCCAGCGAGCCCGCTTAGGCGGCCTGGGACTGCGGTCCGTGTCAGAGACCTCACCCTGGGACCTATGGGTCACCCCAGGAGCACTTTGCTGCTCCAACTGAGGGGGGCCTGGGGTCAATGATTCAACAGTGCCCGGGGCCTGAGTCACCGGTCTGAACTGTAAGGCTTCTAGTATCTTAGCAGACCATTTATCCATACTCTCAGACAGTTTGTCAGCAAATACTGCAAACTCCATCCCTGTCACCTGGACAGTGGTAGCAGGTGGTTCCACCTGGGCCACCAGTAGCAGAGGCTCCGGCTGAGTAAGTGCCACAGGGGCCGAGCATTGCACACAATGAGGGTCGGTGGAACCTGCCGGTAGTATAGCCGCACATGAGGTACAGGTTGCAAAGTAAGCCTGTGCTTTGGCACCCTTGCTTTTTGCGGACGACATGCTGTTGTCTCCTCTGAGTACAATCCAGGAGGGTATATAGCCAAAAAATCAACAGTGCGACCGTACAGTGTAAATGTATAGCATATATATATATATATATATATATATATATATATATATATATATATATATATATATATATATATATATATATATATATATATATATTATATACACACACACACACACACACACACACACACACACACACACACACACACACACACACACACACACTTCGGCACTCAGTGGGGCCAGCACCTCAGGTGCTGCTTACCGACCGCTCAAAGCGGTTGTGTGATCACCAGATTCCCTGCCTGGGCCTCCCAGAGCCGTGTTGTCTCTCCTCTCCAGCGTCAGAAGTGCTGACAGGAATGGCTGCCGGCGTTCTGTGGGGAGGAGGGGGCCGTGGGCGTGCCCTAGAAAGTGCGGGAATCTGGTGCCCCACTGTGCTGAGTGAGGGGGGAGGAGGATACAAAGTATGCTCCAGCCCTCAGCGCTGCCGTCCTGTGCAGCGTCCCACCCTTCCCCTGACTGGCAGGCCTGGGGGCGGGAATATGCGATACTAGGCCGCAAAAGCCGGGGACTAAAGTTATAAGCGCGGCCGGCAAAAAGGCGCGGTCGGCGCGGTAGTCCCCGACGCACTAACACACCCAGCAGTGCTGCAGTGTGTATGGCACAAGCACTCATGCGCGGTCCCCCAAGGGGACACAGAGTACCTCACAGTAGCAGGGCCTTGTCCCTGACGATACCCGGCTCCTGTCCAGCAGATTCCCCAGGGGCTGCAGAGGGAGCACGGTCCCCGTGCCTGGAGACCGATTAGGATCCCACTTCACCCAGAGCCCTTAAGGGATGGGGAAGGAAAACAGCATGTGGCTCCTGCCTATGTACCCGCAATGGGTACCTCAATCTTAACAACACCGCCGACCAGAGTGGGGTGAGAAGGGAGCATGCTGGGGGCCCTGTTATGGGCCCTCTTTTCTTCCATCCGACATAGTCAGCAGCTGCTGCTGACTAAGATGTGGAGCTATGCGTGGATGTCAGCCTCCTTCGCACAAAGCATAAAAACTGAGGAGCCCGTGATGCACGGGGGTGTATAGGCAGAAGGGGAGGGGCTTTACACTTTTAAGTGTAATACTTTGTGTGGCCTCCGGAGGCAGAAGCTATACACCCAATTGTCTGGGTCTCCCAATGGAGCGACAAAGAAATACCATTTATGCTAGTGTCACACAGGCATTTGCGTCCATATAATGTAGCCCAATCATAGCTTTACAAATACAAACTTTGTATCAATTCCTTTCAGCTTGTGAATTGATTTTTCAGCAGGCTGGGCTAGGGCATTCATCCCTATGGGAAACTGAGATTCTTTAACACTGCTTACCAGTGACTAAACACTGTTCCTGAAGGGCAGTTTCACACATCCGGCATTTTACCAGATTACCAGACCCGGCACACAGTGTAATACAGGACAATGGCATCACAGCAACCTCTGGTCACATGCTGTCATGTGACTGGATGTCATTGTACAGTATTAACTGTGTACTGGATCTGGTAATCCAGCGAAATGCTGGATGTGTGAAATGGCCCATGAGAGTTTGTCACAAGGTTTTTGCCACCTAATCTGAGAGCAACATAATGCTGGGGGAAGAGATCCTATTCCAGAAATTTCACTTACTGGGCTGCTTAGTGCAGTTTTGATTAAAATCAATGTTTAATCTTCAGTAATCATTAGAGGACTACTCTGTATGCTGCCAGGTAGTCCAGCACATTCATGAGCTAGATCTGCGGCAGAAAAACATTCATATTACACAAGGGTTGAACAGAACACTGATAATAGCCTATGGGCCAGTGGACAAACTTTTCCACACAAACTAATGGGTCTTCAAGAAAGATGGGTAGGATAGAGTTGTGTGGTATGACATTAGAATGTCAAAGGGGGCTTCGTTGTTACATGCAGCTTTCCAAAGTCTCCCATGACTGGGGGCTTCTCTTTAATCTGAGCAAAGTTCAGCCTCTGAAATCCCAGTGGTTGGATCTCTGTCCCTCCATCAACTATCAGGACAGAATAGTTAAGACCACACACAGATGGCTAACCAATCATATTTCCATGGTGTCACACCCCTATGGGCGTGATACCCTGGAGCGACGTCCCCGCTCTTTCTATCCTGCGCACATTGCAGCAGGCTTCTTTTCCGGGTGTTCAATTGCTGGCTTCAAACGCACACTGCGCATGCACACTGCGCGTCTGAAACTGACGAGAACCCAGAAGAAGCCTGCCGCAATGCTCGCAGGATAGAATGAGCGACGGGGACGTCGCTCCAGGGCATCACGCCCCCAGGGGCGTGATACCATGGAAATATGCAGACGCCCATAGGGCAAGGAGTCGCCCCTGTGCCAACATTCCCTGCCATTTACATATGAAGGTAATAAAACGTTTATTACTTTCATATTCTACAATTTTACAGCACAGGGATGAGTAGGGAAGTGTAATTAGGGCACACATGCGTCTGCTGATAGGTTCCCTTTGAAAATGTCTGACCAGGCCACCAGCTTGTTTTACTAGCCGGTCTGCAGCCATCATTCATTATGGAGAGAACCTCTGCACGGAAACTTTTTTTCTTATGCAAAAACACATTACAAATGGAACATTTTTTATGTTTATGTAAATTCTTAACTAATGTAAATCTATTTAGGAAAGGATGAATTATCTTCTTCACATCAGTTTTGATTATTCCTCCTTCTTGCAGGACGAGTTGTACTTTTGAATGTTAATCATAGTGTACTGGAAAACAGGAAAAAAAGTTCCAAGTGCGTAAAATTGCAATTCCAGGGTTTTTTTTTAGTTACCATGTTTACTACATAGTAAAAGTGACCTGACAATGATTCTACAAGTCAGTATAAATTTGTATATATCAAAATTAGGATTTTTTTAATTTAAATAATGTTGTAATAGGGTTAATAAAAATTGATGGTTTTTGTATGTATGACAGATTCCTGTACAGCATCAGACATTAAGCTGTTTGACGACCAGTTTTGCATCTAGCCATTGGGACATTCTTGAATACACTATAGTAGTGTCTGGTTTTAAAATTAATGCTGCTAAACAGGCGCCAATACAGACAATTGTGCCACATACAGTATAAAGAAAAAAATATAATGAAAGTTATCATACTGCTGCAAAATGCAGTTTATTAATCTGACCCAGTGAATAAAACTGACAGACATTAAGAATTTGGCAAGGTACACCCTGTGAATGCTATGAAAAGTAATGCCTTGAAAAGTTCTCAAAATTGACATTTCATGTTTAACCAGTTAAAGGCAAGTGTTTTACAACAAAAAATAAACATGTAAGATTAGGTCAACATACAGTAAATAAGTGTCACACAGAGCAATTGTTATTGATATCAAGGAGCTTGGGTATTTGAAATACAGCTTTATTATGATCTAAACGAAAAAGGTATGGGAATGACAGTAACAAACAAGATTCACCATTGAATATTGTGATGTGACTGTAGCAGTCTTAACTTAATATTGGAAATTTTAGGGAATATTTGCAGTCCCAAACAGCTAAATATGCATCACATCACCGGACAGTTGCCTATAAAACTAGACTTCTGACTCTGGGCTCCCACTTCATTCACCTCACAGATCATCATCCTCATCTGGCAGTGCTGTGGTCTGGGCAATCTAGTAATGCGGGAGGAAGAAGAGGAAAAAAGAAAACAAAAACAAAAAAAAAAAAAAAATTAAATAAAAACGGTCTTCCAAATGTGGTGTACATAACCAGGAAAAAAATACATTGGAGAAATTGGGAGGGGGAAAAAAAAAAAAAAAAAAAAAAAAAAAAAAAAAGGCTTACCTGTAAATCATTCTCATATTGTGCTGCAAGTGCAGGATCCATATGCACTTCTGGTGGTGCAAGCGCAGGCATGGCTACAAATTCAAGGTTAGGATCACCTATCAGTTTTCTGCCAAGCCAAAGGAATGGCTTTTCAAAGTTGTAGTTACTCTTTGCAGAAATATCGTAGTACTAGGAAAGGGGGGAAAAAAGTTTTAGTTTGGATTAGTACTAGAAAAGGGGGGGGGGGGGGGGGTGTTTCAGAAAGAAACACTTAAAACTGCAATGTTTACTGTAAAATCTAAAACCAACCTGAAGATTCTTCTTCCTATGGAACACAATGGACTTTGCTTTAACTTTTCTGTCCTTGATATCCACTTTGTTGCCACACAAGACTATGGGGATATTTTCACATACTCGTACAAGATCTCTATGCCAGTTGGGTACATTCTTGTATGTGACTCTTGATGTAACATCAAACATGATAATGGCACATTGAGCTATTAAAATAGATAAAAAAAGTTAGTGTGATCAGTAGCCTGTCACATGGGAATAAGAGCAAAACCTAAAATTAAGACAAAGCCATGAAAAGAACTGTAAGGCAGTAGGGGGCGAATTTAATAGGCCTCAAGCAAAAAAAAAAAAAAAAAGCCTATTTATTAACAAAATGCACCATATGAAAGTCTGCATTAAAAAGGAACCTGACAGTTTATCTACGCACGGCATGTATCAGATGTTGGTGGCATGACTGCAGTCATGTTTAATGCTGAGATACTGCAGTTTCAGAGAAACAGGGACGGAGCCACACAGGAGACTGGTCAGATGAGTCCCCAGCAGTTTCTCCCCTTGAGCCCAATGTGTGTAGGGAGAGATCTGTCACTCCAGGGTAGCAAACAAAAAGAATCCACTGGGAAGCCGCCCAGTCAATTAGTCTCCAGCACTGCATGGTTCCTAGCGGCTAGCAAACTTTTTTCTGAAATGCTGAAGTTTAAAAAAAAAAAAAAAAAAAAAAATTGTTGAAATCATAGATCCACCATCTGATACATGCATCAGACAGCATATATCAAGTTAGCTTCACTTTAAAACTGAAGTTCATGCTGCTTGATGAGTGTGGGAGCATCTTTAGACTGAATTTTATGGTTCAACAAACTTAGGCTACATGCGCACACGGCAGAATTATTTCTCCAGTGAAAACGCACCTACCTGCAGAAAACCCCCCCCAAAAAAACGCACCAAAACCACATGCAGTTTTACTGCATTTTGCCCCTGCGGTTTGTAAGGGAAAACGCAGAGTAGTGACATGCTGCTTTTGCTGCAGAAATTCTGCAGCAAAACCTGTGGAAAAAAAAAAAAAGTGTACACAGCATTTTTAATTTCTCAAACTTTGCTGGGAAGTACTGCATGAAACTTCTGAACAAACACCGCAGCTAAAAACTGCACAGGGCCTTAGTAAGGTTTTTGTACATTTTTCTGACAAAGAAAAACATTCTGGCACGCTGTAGTGACATTTTAATAAGTGAATTTAGCATACAGTATTTAAGATTCTGTTAATGGCTTTAAGACCGTAATTAGCTTCTGGGAAGAAGACACTAAAATGTGAACATGATTGCCAACTACAAAATCTACAGCTTTTCATGTGAAACTAGAATGGGAAGCCTGAATTATACAGTTTGCCAGGCATCCATAAGTGCAAAGCAGCAATGCATATCTGAGCAATGACATGTCACTAGAATAACACAAGTACTGTTATTCGTTACAGTTGTTTGCCTTACAGCCATGTCAACCAAATCCCCATTAGACAGGAAGGCACAACTATGCTGAGTACTTTAGTGTTTTCCAGGAGAGCTACTGCCAAACTTCTCCAGCAGTGTGGCTCTCCTACAGAGAAGAAAAGGACAGACAACTGACTGGATCCTTCTCTCAACTTTGTTGCGATCAAGTGGAAGTCCCCATGAACAGACTGACAGATTCCCCCGATCTTTGCAGGTATGGTTAGTTTTAATGTGCTTGGGGCAATAAGTGACTTAGGCTAGTTTCACACTTGCATTGAACGGCATACGTTGCATTGTGTTGTGTGATGGATGCAACGGATGCGTTGCATATAGTGGCACAACGGATCGTACAAAACAACGGAATCTGCTTTTTTTTTAATTACAGTTTTACCGGCGGCAGACTATTGAGAACGATCGGCTGACCGCTCAGAGCAGCCGGCTCCGCTCCTAAAAATACATATGAATACCATACAATGAGAACATTAACACTATAGCGATTTAGACAATGAGATTTAGCTAAAATATGACAATTTCATATAGAAAAATTAGGTTAGTTTTGTCACCTAATGTTATTCAGACTATGGCAAGTTCTTACCCTGAATGTAATAACCATCACGAAGACCACCAAACTTCTCCTGACCAGCAGTATCCCATACGTTGAATTTAATAGGACCTCTGTTTGTATGGAACACCAGTGGGTGGACTTCAACACCAAGTGTGGCTACAAAGAAAGCAAGAGAGTAAATAGCCATGGGAATATAATACAAACAAGTTTTTGTATGGTGACAGACTTTACAATTCAGATGTCAGTTAGGCTGTAGTCAAACTCCTACTACAGACAGTACAAAAGATAATAAAGGCCTGATTTGTTTGGTAAAGGTGTAAGGATATTGGGATTTTTTTTTTGTTTAAAGATTCTTCCTTGAGCTTGACTCCTTTTAATTTTTGTTGTGGGGGGGGACCCTCAGTACGCAAAATGCAAATGTTTCCTTGTTGTGCTATAAACATACAAAAACATCCATGAAGCTCTAATCTTGCCATGTTAAATGAGTATACCAGCTAATACCCATTGCCTGTACGCAGGAGGGGTGATTGATAAGTGGACTAGAAACGCAGACCTCAATTTCAGGCAAGGATACCAATAAAGTGGCAGTTTTAACTTAAAGGCAATCTGTCACCAGGTTTTTGCTACCTCATCTGAGAGCAGCATAATGTAGAAATTGAGACCCCGATTCCAGCGATGTGTCACTTACTGAGCTGTTATTTTGATAAAATCATTACTTTCTCTGCTACAGATCTAGCAATCAGCTCATGAATATGCCGATTACCTGGCACCACGCAAAGTAGCAGCATCAAATTTTGCATCGCATCACCCGGCAGCCGCACACTGACAGGAGCAGGTCGGCTGCATGTAGTTTATGCAGCTGCACGGTCGTGTCTGGAGAGCGTCAGGCCGTGCCAGGTGACGCGATACGCGCCAAGTGACTCAGACTTTCAGATCGAATCACCTGGCAGCCGCACACTCTCCGGACATGAGCGTGCAGCTGGCGGGTGATGTGATGCGAGACTCGCGCAAGTGTGACTCAAGCCTTATTTTGATACACAGCCATGATAAAGCCCTACAGCTGTGGCTGCAGCCTGTAACTGTGGGCTTTATCTGTGCTGGTATCAGAATAGAGGCACCCTGTGCCGATTGTATTCATTCATTTTCATACCAGACATTTGCACTGCTTTCTCAGACCACCAGCTGTCCTGTGATTGAGTGGCAGTGTCAGCTGACTGCAACCTCAGGTAGGGGCGTGTAGCTGCAACCACTTACAAGCGCCAGTGGGTGGGGAAAACAGTGAATACTCAATGAGGGTTAATTGTCAGCTCCGGAAGTGAAAGTTACCTTTAATGCAGCTTGCCGCCATGACACGACGCTTCGGTGAGTACACCACGCGTGCTCCTACTCCCCATCCCTTCTACCAACATTTTTAATCTCCAGATTCTGGTTCCCATAGACTTCTATGGATACCAAATTATGGACCGGATCAGTTTGTGGTTTTTTTTTTTAAATAAAAAAAATGTACTGGGGTTCTATGCAAGTCTGCGCAGCTCTAGTAAAGAGGTTATCCAACAGCTATTTGAAGAACTCCGTCGTACTTTACTCCTCCCCTTCAAAAAAAAAAAAAAAAATAAATACATAAAAATGACTGTCAGAAGTTATCCCCATTAAAACAGATTATACTCTCCAGTGCGGTTTCAGCATTTTCCACACTCCTGTGTGGTTATGTCACAGTGCACCTACACCTAGTATTTGCTTCTCCCTTCAGATGAATTAAAGATTAAAAAAATCAGAGCTGCAGAAAAGACAGTGAAACCGACAGATTGGGTGCAGGGCTCAAATGACAACCACACGTGAGCCCCAGGAGAAAGTGCCGGGAACACTGGAGCGGCACAGGAGTGTAAACGTTCTTTTAAACAGAGGTAAAATGGTGATTGAGAAGGGAAAGGGGGGGGGGGGGGGGGGAGGGTGTCTGAGAAGTGGGAAGGGCAACCGCAGACTGGAGGAGCACAACACAGATCTGTAGTGCATTTTCTTCTTACACCATTTGCCGATCATGATAATTTGATACGTCCATTTCTAATTAAACAAAGCAATATGATTACTTTTTATTTAGTTTTAATGCAAGTTGGAAGGAGATTTGAGCAACATTGCAGAATAGTCGTCTTGGCAAACACAAACACCCAACAACCAGTTCAACCCAATGACCCCAATATTATGTTGGGCCAAATAGCACATGAAAAGCAAGAATGCAAAATTTAGCCTACGAGTTAGCTTTAAAGACACAGCCCTGACAAATGACATAAAACATAACTCACTTTCCTGGAAGAGGAGTACAGCTCATCTATATCAAAGAATGATAGTGACCCTGACAGTACACATCATACTTCACAATACATTAAATCTCTTTGAACTGAAACAGATGAGGCTGGTGTCGCTTAAATTCCACATCAGTAAAATAATCATCCTTCTCGTGGATACACTTACCAGGTTTTTCCATGAACAAAGTTAATTTTCAAGTTAAGTTTCCAGGTTGGAGTCACATTAGCGTAGAGCATGGGATGTGATATGCTAATTACCCTCAGCTGTGCAAGCTGATAAAATTCCAAAAATAAAATATGGAATGTGCCCCCATCCTTGGGCAGCGTCTTCCTACTGGTCCCATATGCCGTTGTGCACACAGACAAACTTTCAGCCGGTACGTGGGGCCACTGCTATTAGCACTTAAGTTGAATGATATGCAGCACTGCAAAGCATCCACCTAAAGTCTAGCGTTGACAGCAGCCACATGTACCAGGTGAGATCTAGGGGTCTGTGTGACTGTGGTCCGCAAACAGCAGCTATATAAAAAAAATTGTGGAACCCTTGAGTATAAGCTGAGTGAGCGTTTTCAGCAAAAAAGTGGGCTGAAAACTGCTTCTACGAGAGTATATAGTGATCTTGTTTTTATTCTATTAACAGTCATTGTTACGTTATTTCAGTATCCTCCATTTCCTTGCTCTACCTCAAATCAGGTACATATCGGTCATTTCATTGCACCTCAATCATACCTTTTGTCATCCTCCTTCCAACACCTGCTTAGCACCAACTACAGCTGTTATGCCCGTATACATTTACTTATGCAATTCTGCAGGTTTCCAATATATAGACTGATTCTTCTGTTAACCTCTATTTGAGTAATATATTACTCAGTTAGCAGGGATAGAGATTGATCGATCACTACACTTATGCATAAACTTCTATTGTCATTTATGTTCAGTAACAAATTATGTAATTTTGGATAAGCAATATGGTGTTTTTCTCTTTTTAATCATGCAGCTTTACAACTATGTGGAGACCTGTATATTTGTTTAGAAGATCTTTATTTGTATATTGTACAGCACATTTTATTTCTAGCATTTCAGTGACTTGATGACGAAGATAAATAAATGACTGACTAGCGCTCGAGAAACAGACAGGCCAAGTACTTTATGACTAAGACATGGGACGGGTCGAAAAATGTCACCTATTGTGCATTTTCACTAAAACTTGACAGAAAATTGAAGGCTACATTGACTACATTGAGTGCAGTAGATTAACTACGCGGACTCCTAAAATATATAATAAATCAGGGACAGTAGTGCAATGCAGAATGTGCTGAATATTTTTTCATAGGAATTTGGGAAAGTTATAGAATGTCCTATAAATGGCTGTTCTATTCCTGATCTACATTCACACCTGCAAAAGCAGATCAGCTTTTTAAAAAACTGCATCACCTGAAAGGTTTTTGAGTTCATAAATCATGCTTTCAATAGCAAAAGCAGATTAGAAAGACACCACACAAGCTGGCATGCTCATTTTTTTGTGAGGCTTTGAGCACAAAAACAGATCCTCACAAAACGCTGTGTCTGAATGTCCTATCTTGAAACCCATTGCCTTTGCTGGACGCCCAGAGTCACTGCATTTCAACTGAATTTATTTTGTGAAACTGGGCGGACATGCTGGAAATCTGTGGTTATTGCCGCCAGAACCGCTAAAATTCATTCCATCTTGGAGACGTGCTGGGAAAGGGGCAATTGCTAATCAAACCACTCGGTGGGTCAGCACTGCTTTAATGATTAAGCGATTGCTTGACCTAAAATAGTTTTATAAATATGGTGAACCCTCAAGTAACCTCAAATGAAGGTCAATGGACACAAGTGGCTGAATTGAAGGAATTGCTTTATCACCCGTTTACCGTGACTTAAAAAAAAAAAAAATTACAAGCTGAGGATTTAACTCCTGGCATTTTCATAAGGGAGTGGAAGAACTTGCTATTTTGCCTGTCCCAAAGAGGTTTAATCGAAGATGGCATTTCTGCTTCAATGAAATGGAGAGAGCCAGCTATTGGAAAATAAAATTCTTCTGGCAGCTGTGTATCTGGACCCAAGTCATCGTATACTGCTTGATGATCAACAGCTTACTAGAGGAAAAGCTCTGACTGAGGTAGCAGTTAGGATGAGCGGATACAGGACTGCCAGGCGCAAGAGGACTTGGGTGCTGACAGTGCTACTGCTGCCATAACTTCATCCTCTTCAGCTAAGGCTTTGACAAGTATTTAGATGACATGGAGCAGGCAAAGCGTTGCCGAAAAGAAAAAGATTTCACTCAGTCTCCTATAGCAGCAGATTGACCAGATTTCAGTAAAATTTTTCACTTGCTCTCAAAGAAATAGAAAAATTCAACCGTTCATCAAAACTGACTGTGCATGAGGCAATTCCTTTATACCCGGAAATTGTTAGAGACGTTGCCCATGTGGATACGGCTTTGCCTCAAACCCAAGTTACTGTAGAGGTTGTTCACTAGCCTTAAAATTATTAAGACCACTTTCACACTTGCGTTCAGCGCAGTCCGTCACTATGGAGAATAGCGCAGTCCGTTAACGCACTGTGCTATTCTCCATAGACTTGTATGGACGACGCACTGTAACGCAAGTGTCAGCGTTGCATCTGCTGGACGACGCAGCGTCGTTATTTTGATGCTGCGCCGGGCGGATGGAACGCTGCATGTAACTTTTTTGAGCAGCGGAAACCTTTATTTTTCACTGTGCATGCTCTTTTTTTTTAATCAAACTTTATTTTATTTCTCGGTGGCCGAACGTTCAGCTGAGCGCCCGGCCGCCGGCATGTCAGGTCGCTCAGCTGAGCCGCCGGCATGTCAGGGCGCTCAGCTGATCGTTCACAAAAGTCGGCTGCCGGTACTGTAAAGAAGAAGAAGGGAATTTTGTTACTTACCGTAAATTCCTTTTCTTCTAGCTCCAATTGGGAGACCCAGACGATTGGGTGTATAGCTACTGCCTCCGGAGGCCACACAAAGCATTACACTAAAAAGTGTAAGGCCCCTCCCCTTCTGGCTATACACCCCCCGTGGGATCACGGGCTGCTCAGTTTTAGTGCAAAAGCAAGAAGGAGGAAAGCCAATAACTGGTTAAACAAATTCAATCCGAAGGAACATCGGAGAACTGAAACCATTCAACATGAACAACATGTGTACCCGAACAAACCAAAAATCCCGAAGGAAACAGGGGCGGGTGCTGGGTCTCCCAATTGGAGCTAGAAGAAAAGGAATTTACGGTAAGTAACAAAATTCCCTTCTTCGGCGCTCCATTGGGAGACCCAGACGATTGGGACGTCCAAAAGCAGTCCCTGGGTGGGTAAATGAATACCTCAAGTTTGGACTGTAAAAACAGCCCTTCCCTACATGGAGGCAACCACCGCCTGCAGGACTCATCTACTTAGGCTGGCATCCGCCTAAGCGTAGGCATGCACCTGAAAATGCTTGGTGAAGATGTGCAGACTCGACCAGGTAGCTGCCTGGCACACCTGCTGAGCCGTAGCCTGGTGCCGTAATGCCCAGGACGCACCCACGGCTCTGGTAGAATGGGCCTTCAGCCCTGATGGAACCGGAAGCCCAGTAGAACGGTAGGCTTCAAGGATTGGTTCCTTGATCCATCAAGCCAGGGTGGATTTTGCAGCCTGCGACCCCTTGCGCTGACCAGTGACAAGGACAAAGAGTGCATCCGAGCGGCGCAGGGGCGCCGTGCGGGAATGTAGATTCTGGGTGCTCTACACCAGATCCAACAATGCAAAGCCATTACATATCGATGAAATGGATAACGATAAAAGGAAGGTAAGGAGATATCCTGATTGTGATGAAAAGGGGGAAACTCTGGGATCGGGCGCAGCACTACCTTGTCTTGGTGAACACCAGGAAGGGAGCTTTGGATGACCGCGCTGCTAGTTCGGACACTCTCCGAAGAGACGTGACCGCTACCAGAAAGGCCACTTTCTGTGAAAGTCGAGAAAGTGAAACATCCCTCAGAGGCTCGAAGGGCGGCTCCTGGAGAGCAATTAATACCCTGTTCAGATCCCATGGGTCTAACGGCCTCTTGTACGGAGGGACAATGTGATAACCCCCCTGCAGGAACGTGCGTACCTGAGGAAGTCGTACTAGGCGCTTCTGAAAGAATACCGACAGCGCTGCGACTTGTCCTTTAAGGGAGCCGAGCGACAAACCTTTTCCCAACCAGATTGCAGGAAGGGAGGAAAAAGGAGACAATGCAAATGGCCAGGGAGACACTCCCTGAGCAGAGCACCAAGATAAGAATAACTTCCACGTCTTGTGGTAGATCTTGGCAGACGTCGGCTTCCCAGCCCGTCTCATGGTGGCAATGACGTCTTGAGATAATCCTGAAGACGCTAGGATCTCGGACTCGATGGCCACACAGTCAGGTTCAGGGCCGTAGAATTCAGTGGAAAAAACGGCCCTTGGGACAGTAAGTCTGGCCGGTCTGAGAGTGCCCACGGTTGGCCGACCGTGAGATGCCACAGATCCGGGAACCACGACCTCCTCGGCCAGTCTGGGACGACGAGGATGGCGCGGCGGCAATCGGAGCTGAGCTTGCGTAGCACTCTGGGCAACAGTGCCAGAGGTGGAAACACATAGGGTAGCTGGAACTGCGACCAATCCTGAACTAAGGCGCCTGCCGCCAGAGCTCTTTGCTCGTGAGACCGCGCCATGAAAATCGGGACCTTGTTGTTGTGCCGAGACGCCATTAGGTCGACGTCCGGCATCCCCCAGCGGCTACAGATTTCCTGACACCCTTCTGGGTGCAGAGGCCATTCCCCTGCGTCCATGCCCTGGCGACTGAGGAAGTCTGCTTCCCAATTTTCTACGCCCGGGATGTGAACTGCGGATATGGTGGATGCTCTGTCTTCCACCCACATCAGAATCCGCCGGATTGCCTGGTAGGCTTGGCGATGCGTGTTCCGCCTTGGTGGGTGATGTATGCCACCGCTGTGGAATTGTCCGACTGAATTCGGATCTGTTTTCCTTCCAGCCACTGCTGGAAGGCTTGCAGGGCAAGATACACTGCCCAGATTTCCAGAACATTGATCTGAAGGATGGACTCCTCTGAAGAGAGTCCTTGACCGTCTGAGAAGGGAGACGTTCCTGTCTAGGGACGTCGACTCCCCAACCCATTGGCAAAGCATGTCCCATTGAAGTGGACGCAGATGAAACTGCGCGAAAGGGACTGCCTCTGCATGAGGCGTCTTAAGGGGTGTGACTGGCCTTGAAGGAGAGACTGCACCCCCGTCTGTAGTGAACGCTGCTTGTCCAGCGGAAGCTTCACTATCGCTGAGGGAGTGTGAAACTCCATGCCCAGATATGTCAGCGATTGGGTCGGTGCCCGATTTAACCTTGAAAAGTTGATGATCCACCCGAAACTCTGGAGAGTCTCCAGCGCCACGTTCAGGCTGTGTTGGCATGCCTCTTGAGAGGGTGCCTTGACAAGTGGATCGTCCCAGTAAGGATCACAGAGTGACCCTGAGAGTGCAGGACTGCTCCCACTGCTGCCCTGAACTTGGTGAAAACCCGTAGGGCTGTCGCCAGACCGAAGGGCAGGGCTACGAACTGAAGATGCTCGTCTTCAATAACGAAACGTGGCAAACGCTGGTGCTCTGGAGCAATCGGCACGTGGAGATAAGCATCCTGATGTCTATTGATGCTAGGAAATCTCCTTGAGACATTGAGGCAATGACGGAGCGGAGGGTTTCATCCGGAACCGCCTGGCCTTCACGTGCTTGGTGAGCAGTTTTAGGTCCAGAACGGAACGGGAAGAGCCATCCTTTTTTGGCACCCCAATCAGATTGGAGGAAAAACCGTGTCTTGTTCCTGAAGAGGAACAGGGATTACCACTCCTTCTGCAGAAGAGCATCGGCTCGGGGGGGGGGGGGGGGGGGGGGGTGGGAAAGTTCTGAAGAATCGAGCCGGAGAACGAGAACAGAACTGTATCCTGTACACGTGAGACACAATGTCTCTCACCCACCGGTCTGTGACCTGTGGCAGCTAAATGTCGCCAAGCGGGAGAGTCTGCCACCAACCGCGGATGCGGAGAGAGAGAGCTGAAAGTCATGAGGAGACCGCCTTGGTAGCGGTTCCTCCGGCTGCCTTCCTTGGGCGTGATTGAGCCCGGCCGGAATCTGAGCCCCTCTGAGCCTTTTGAGCCCTTTTGGACGAGGACAATTGGGACCTGCCCGAGCCTGGGAAGGACCGAAACCTCGACTGTCCCTCCAGGACAGCATTAATAGGGTAAGTCGCAATGCAGACATTGCGAGGTTAAGGACACCACCTGCGGCACAGATGTACATGTGCTCAAGACCAGCTGCGCAAGACCAGCTGAAATAGCTTAGAGTGCCCATACGGCTGCGAATGCCGGAGCAACCGACACGCTGATAGCTTCACAGACAGATTTCAACCAGAGGTCCATCTGTCTGTCAATGGCATCTTTAAGTGAAGTCCCATCTCCACTGCAACTATGGATCTAGCCGCAAGCCTGGAGATTGGGGGATCCACCTTTGGACCCTGGGTCCAGCGCTTGACCACGTCAGGGGGAAAGGGATAACGTGTATCCTTAATACGTTTGGAGAAACGCTTATCTGGTAAGCGTGGTGTTTCTGAACTGCTTCTCTGAAGTCAGCGTGGCCAGAAAAGTACTCAATATACGCATGAGATACTGAAAAGGGATTTCTCCTGCTGTGAAGCTGACTCCTCCACTGGGGGAGCTGAGGGAGAAATATCCAACATTCCATTGATGGACGCTATAAGATCAGTCACTATGGCGTCACCATCCGGTGTATCCGGATTGAGAGCGGTGTCAGGATCAAAGCCCTGATCAGCTACGTCTGCCTCATCATACAGAGAGTCCTCCTGCTGGGACCCTGACCAGTGATGAAGCCGAGTGCCGCACCCAGCGAGCTGGCTTAGGCTGTCTGGGACTGTCGTCTGTGTCAGAGCCTTCACCCTGGAATGCCTGGGACCCCCCCGGAGCACTGATTATGTTCCAAATGAGGGTGGCCAGGGAGCATTGATTAAGATTGCCCATGGCCTGTCTGGACTGCAAAGTCTCTATCCCATGACAATCTATCAGCCGAAACTGCAACTCCGTCCCTGTCCCTGGACAGGGTTCTTTGGCCACCTCTAGTAGAGACCCCGGCTGACCAAGTGCTACAGGGGAGCATTGCACACAATGGGGGGTCAGTGGAACCTGCCGGTGGAACAGTATCACATGCAGTAAAAGCAGCATAGAAAGCCTGTGTTGCTTTTTTGCTGCTGTATTCTAGCCATCTAGGAGAATATAGCCAAGAATAGCGACCGTACAGTGCAATGTATAGCATACAAGCATAAGTACAAATGAACACTTCAGCACATGCAATACAAGCAGCATAGAAAGCCTGTGCCTTGGCACCCTTGCTTTTTTGCTGCTGTTGTCCAGCCATCTAGGAGAATATAGCCAAGAGTAGCGACCGTACAGTGCAATGTATAGCATACAAGCATAAGTACAAATGAACACTTCAGCACCTGCAATACAAGCAGCATAGAAAGCCTGTGCCTTAGCACCGTTGCTTTTTTGCTGCTGTTATCTCGCCATCTAGGAGGGCATATAGCCAAAAATAGCGACCTACAGTGCAGTGTATAGCATACAAGCATAAAATACAAATGGACACTTCGGTATTTAGTGGGGTCAGCACTTCAGGTGCTGCTTACCGCCCGCCTATAACGCGGGTGTGTGGTCGCCAGAGCCCTGTGACTGGTTGCCCAGAGCTTGTCTCCGTTCCCCAGCTCGGACTGCGTGCAGGAATGGCTGCCGGCGTCCTGTGAAGAGGGGCGGGCCGTGGGCGTGCCCCAGCCAAGAGCGGGAAACTGGCGTCCCACTGTGTCCAGTGAAGGGGGCTGGAGAATGCAAAGCAGACTCCAGCCCTCGGCGCCGACTTTCTGTACAGCGTCCCGCCTCTCCCCTGACTGGCAGGGCTGGGAACGAACCGAAAACTAGGCCGCAAAGCCGGGGACTCGAGTAATAAGCGCGGCCGTCCTTGTGCACGGCCAGCGCGGAAGTCCCCGGCGCACCACAAGTCCCAGCCGCGCCAGTGTAAAAAACACCCAGCAGCGGCCGGCGCGGCAGTTCCCAATACATAAATTCACTCAGCAAAGCTGCAGTGAATAATAGCACGAGCGCTCCGCGCTGTTGCCCCCGGCGCACTAGCACTCCCAGCAATGCTGGCGTGTGTGTGCGCGCTTGCCCGGGGACACAGTACCTTAATGTAGCAGGGCCCTGTCCCTGACGATACTCAGCTCCATATCCAGCAGGTTCTCTGGGTCTGTGGATGGAGCCCGGTCTCAGTGCCTGGAGACCTGTAAGATCCCACTTCACCCAGAGCCCTGAGGGGGGATGGGGAAGGAAAACAGCATGTGGGCTCCAGCCTCCGTACCCGCAATGGGTACCTCAACCTTAACAAACACCCGACAAAAGTGGGGTGAGAAGGGAGCATGCTGGGGGCCCCATATGGGCCCACTTTTCTTCCAACCGACATAGTCAGCAGCTGCTGCTGACTAAAAACAGTGGAGCTATGCGTGGATGTCTGACCTCCTTCGCACAAAGCTTGAAAACTGAGCAGCCCGTGATCCCACGGGGGGTGTATAGCCAGAAGGGGAGGGGCCTTACACTTTTTAGTGTAATGCTTTGTGTGGCCTCCGGAGGCAGTAGCTATACACCCAATCGTCTGGGTCTCCCAATGGAGCGCCGAAGAAAAAATAAATAATGCTTTCCGTTTTGTACGATACGTAGCATTGTATTGTGCCACTATATGCAACGCATCCGTTGCATCCGTCATACAACGCAATGCTACGGAAGCCATCCAACGCAAGTGTGAAACTAGCCTAAGTCAGATTTGAGGTAATCTATGAAGGAGGATCTGATGGAAGCAATTGTTTAGTATGTTTGTTGAAAACGGTTTTTGCCACTTACACTATTAAGTAGCAAAAACAGTTAAAAACATACTAAAATAAATAAGCAATATACTAAATGTTAAGTGAAATGTATTTTTAGTGCAATGGGAACAGACATTTAATCATTTTGATAAAATAATCAAGATATTTAGAACACACATATATACATATATACATATATACATATATACATATATACATATATACATATATACATATATACATATATACATATATACATATATACATACATATATATTTTTAATTACATATTTACAATTAGTTTGTGTTTTAAAGTCTTATTCCAAAAAATATATTTTATGTTCTAAATATCTTGATTATTTTATCATAAAAATGATTAAATGTCTGATGTTCCCAGCACTAGAATACATTTTTCACTTAAATATAAGCAATATATGTGGGAGTCGAAGTCGGTGCAAGGGAAATTGAGTCGGAGTCGAAGGTTTGGCTTACTGACTCCACAGCCATGATGCTCAGCACAGGGTTTTTTTTTTTTTAAAGAATTTAATTGTGGAAATTATTCCAAGACCTATTGATTAAAATGAACTATGTTCATGGGACAACCCCTTTGACATTAAGCCATTCTGGTATGGAATTTCAGAAGGCATTACATCAGCCCATAAGGTTAATTTGAAGATGATGACCAATACTAGGCCAACACCATCTGATTCCACTTGTTTCTCCCACTTAAGACCCGTTCTTGCACCATTCCAGTAACTGCGAGCCCCGCGTCCACACACACACACACACACTTCAGACCAATTGAGAAATCAAGTTGAAGTCAGTGGCAGCTACCACGTCACTTCCTGTTGATTAAGGGGTGCTTCACACATAGCGACGACGTCGCTGTTACGTCACCATTTTCTGTGACGTAACAGCGACCTGGTAAGTCGCTGTTTTGATCGCTGCTTAGCTGTCAAACACAGCGACGCAGCAGCGATCATAACATCGCTACATGTGCAGAGAGCAGGGAGCCGCGCACACTGCTTAGCGCACACTGCTTAGCGCTGGCTCCTTGCTCTCCTAGCTACAGTACACATCGGGTTAATTAACCCGATGTGTACTGCAGCTACATGTGCAGAGAGCCGGAGAAGGCAGCACAGGCAGCGTGAGAGCTGCGGAGGCTGGTAACGAAGGTAAATATCGGGTAACCACCTTTGTTACCCGATGTTTACCCTGGTTACAGCTTACCGCAGCGGCCAGCTCCTGCAACGGGAGAGCGCCTTTGAAGAAAACGAACCAGGGCTGTGTGTAACGAGCAGCGATCTCGCAGCAGGGGCCAGATCGCTGCTCAGCGTCACACACAGCGAGATCGCTAATGAGGTCACTGTTGCGTCACCAAAACCGTGCCGTAGCAGCGATTTCGGTAGCGATCTCACTGTGTGAAGCACCCCTAACTCATTTGATCCGAAGGAGAGAAGCCGGTGATTGTGATGTCATGCGAGCTGTGTCCAATGTTTATTGCCTCCAACCCAATAAAAATACACTGACATCCATAATATTACTTTAAGACCATATCTCATCCACTTTATTCCTGTCCCATTGCGATAACCCAACCCTATCATGTATAGGCCAACAGCACCACGATCATATTGCCATTTGGCAAGCATGGCCAATATCTTTTAAGACATGGGAAGCTGCACACCTCTAGTCTACACGCCCCCACATGACATCATCCCGACAATGATGCTCTGCACTGTGGATCATGTGATTAGTCACACGGAGACAGTCACATGGCTCCATTCCAGCATCGCACATGACGACTGTCAATACTGAACATACGCTATCTAGCATTGTGCATCCCCGGCGCTGCACTTCCGGTTCCACTCTCCATCGGATATATGGCCGCGCACATAGAGTCCTCACATGACCAGCAGACACCTGTGTGCCAGCACGCTGCTCCACCAGTAACAAGGTAGATCATTTTTATTACCCCTTAAAACTCTGCAGTTTTAAAAGCCATATATGATAAGCTATAGTTTTTCTTACAGCATAGTATCCTCAGCACAGACGCGCTTACCCTAGCCTCCCTGGTTTTATTAGAGAACCAAGTGGAACCCCACCCCTGGTGCTTACAGGAGAGTTACCACAATGTTCAACCATTAGGCTATGTGCGCACGTAGCGTTCTGTCCCTGCAGAGATTTAAACAGCACACGTGCGCTTCAAACCCTGCAGAAAGTCTGAATGGAAAAAAAAAGAAAACCGATTCCATGCACTCTGAGTGCACCCCCTCCCATAGACAGAGCGGGGGATGCATGCAGAGCGCAGGAAAGAAGTGACATGTCACTTCTTAGAACGCGCGCTTCGTGCAGCAGCCGAAGCGCTTCGCTCTAATACGCCACGTGCGCACGTTTCCTGCATTATCTTCATAGTTTATGCTGGGGTCGCAGGCAGTTACGCTGCGCTGCAGATTGCAGCAGAACTGCATGCAAACACGCAATGTGCGCACATAGCCTGAGGCTATGTGCGCACTTTGCTTTTTACCTGCTTTTTCAACTGCAGCGTTTAATGCCAAAATGGTTGTGTTCTGCTTTTCAAGCAAAGTCTATGGGAATTTGGGTTTCTTGTCCGCACTATGCAGTTCAAACTGCAGTTTTTTTGTTGCAGAACTTTGGTAAAAAACTCACCTTTGCAGGGCAAAACCCAAATGGCAAAAAAAAATTGTCCTGTTTTTGTCTTTGCCATTTGGGTTTTGCACTGCAAAGGTGAGTTTTTGACCAAAGTTCTGCAACAAAAAGGCTGCAGTTTGAACTGCAAAGTGCGGACAAGAAACCCAAATTCCCATAGACTTTGCTTGAAAAGCAGAACCATTTTGGCATTAAACGCTGCAGTTGAAAAAAGCAGCAAAAAAGCAGGTAAAAAGCAAAGTGCGCACATAGCCTTAGTTTGATATTCATTTTCAATATACTCATTAATCCCTCCTTAGTTTCTTTCTTGAGACTGTCCTGCCATGCTGATTTCTGTTTAAACATATACACCAAACAGGTACATCTTTTCCTCTGTGATGCTACAAGAACGATGGATATCTTTACTACCTTCTCAGTTTATGCTACTTCTACACTATTTCAGGATTGTCTTGTCATCGGCTCAGCCAAAGGGAAAGGCAAGACATGCTGAGCACACGAATTAGCTGCAGCACTGCAGGCAATCACAAACTGGGAACAGTGGCAGAGTCTCCGTGCTGGACACAAAGCAAGTAACTGAAGTACCCAGACCAAACACATGGAGAATGTACAAATTCTTGTAAGATACATCTGCAAAGCAACAGCCCCAACCACTGCCCTACAATGCTTTGCTGTATACTACTAACAGAAGACAATCATGTAATCCACATTGAGTGAGCATGTCTGGTCAGACATTCTCTGCTTTAACGTGGTATAAACATGACATTGCAATACACGGAATCACAGTCCATTTGGAGTTTAAGGCCTTGTGCGCACTAGATGGAATTTCCAACATGTTTCGCTGCAGAAAATGTTCATAACATCTCTGCAGTGATTCACCAGCAAATCCTATGGGGGGGGGGGGAGAATGCTGTGTGACCTAGGCGGATTTTGACAGCTGCATATTTTGCTGTGGGATTCCCGCAGCAAAAACAATTGCATGTCACTTTTCCGTTGATAGCTGCGGGATTTCACTCAATTGACTAATGTAATAGTGAAATCCCGCAGGGAATAACGCAGGTAGCAAATTATGCGTTTCACCGTTTTCCCCTGTTGCATTTCGCTTTGTTCAGGACATAATGTTCATCACTGCCTGCGTTTTGCAGGGAAGTGATGTCATTATGACAGGAAGAGGAAGCGGAGCAGAGAGTAAACACATCACAATCACACCCATAGAAATCAAATGTACATAAAAAAAAAAATAAATAAAAAAAAAAAAAAAACACAAACGTGGGCTCTGCTGTATTTTTACCGTCCAGCAAAGGTAAACACACAGCGGCGGCCCGGTATTCAGGCTGGGGAGGGCGAGGGCCAGGGTTAATGGCCCCCCAACCCGGTACTGTCGCATCCATTATACGCCAGTCGGAGTGTTCCCGGCTCTACCAGATTGCCGTGATGTGGTGGCAATACGGGGTAATAATGAGTTCATGGCAGCGGATCGCTGCCACCAAGTCCTGGCTTAATCATGGCAGCGTCTGAGACAGCTTACATGATTAACCCGTAAGTGAAAAAACATTCGCAAAAATACTTCGTTTTTTAAATAAACAAAAAAGCCCCTTCCACCACTTTATTACACCCCCTAACACACAGCTCTGGCGTAATCCACCTCGGTCCCACAATGCTTGCAGACTACTGCAGCCGCCTCTGACACACTGTACTTAATGCAGCCTTGTAACAAGACTGCACACAGGCAGCTACAGGTCATTTCTCACGGTCGGTAATGTGAACACATTACCGCTCGGGAGAACTGCAGTGTGTCCTCACAGGGACTCTTGATTGATCTGTGCTCTATTGATTATCTATCCATCCATTATCTATATCTATCTATCCATCCTTCTATCTATGTATCTCAGAAGGAAATGACGTTCTTCAAAGTGCTTTATTGCATTGAATGCATAAAAACATATGTACCAACCTGCGGAAAAGTCGCACCAAAACGCATGCGGATTTCTGTGTGGTTTTTTACATTTTTTTCCCACAGGTGCAGAAATCAGTGCCTGCGGAATTTTTTTTAAGAAAACTCCATTTTCTAGTGCGCACAGGGCCTAACAAGAAATCCTCAATGTTTCAAGTCTAGTAGTAATAAAGGAACTTAGTACAGAAAAACACATGTTAAGGCCCAAGACACGGTATGAAGATCTGACCGAATGGAATGCGATAAGATACAACATTCCCCTCGGACCAATATTAGCATGTGCCAGCACACGAGCCATTTTCTTGGCATCAATCGGACCAAGAAAACAATCACAGCATGCTGCGATTGTAAAGAAAGACTCTCGCACCCATTCAAGTCTATGGGGCAAGAGAAAGATCGCACTGCACTTGCATTACACTGGTGTTCTGCGAGTGCAGAGCGAGAATAGCAATAGCCAGCAACGGAGGAGAGGAGACAAATCCCTCCCGCTCCTCTGCCGACCAACCCCCCGCAGCTGTAGTCCGATCGCATGATCGGACCTCAGACGCAGTTACTCGCATCACACCCGGCTCCCGCTGTGCTGCCACCGTGAGACGAGTGTCATGCGAGGATCGCATTAGTCCATGTGTGGCCCCAGACAAACAGTTAAGAGTATGAATAGAAGTCTTGGGGCATATTCCCTTCAGAAAATGCACCAAATTTGGAGAGTGGAAAGAAGGGAATTTTGTTTACTTACCGTAAATTCCTTTTCTTCTAGCTCCAATTGGGAGACCCAGACAATTGGGTGTATAGCTTCTGCCTCCGGAGGCCACACAAAGTATTACACTAAAAAGTGTAAAGCCCCTCCCCTTCTGCCTATACACCCCCCGTGCATCACGGGTTCCTCAGTTTTAGTGCAAAAGCAAGAAGGAGGAAAGCTAATAAATTGGTTTTAAGTAACTTCAATCCGAAGAATTTTCGGAGAACAGAAACCATTCAACATGAACAACATGTGTACACGAAAAAACAACAGCCCGAAGGGAACAGGGCGGGTGCTGGGTCTCCCAATTGGAGCTAGAAGAAGAAGGGAATTTTGTTTACTTACCGTAAATTCCTTTTCTTCTAGCTCCAATTGGGAGACCCAGACAATTGGGTGTATAGCTACTGCCTCCGGAGGCCACACAAAGTACTACACTTAAAAGTGTAAGGCCCCTCCCCTTCTGGCTATACACCCCCCCGTGGGATCAAGGGCTCCTCAGTTTTAGTGCAAAAGCAAGAAGGAGGAAAGCCAATAACTGTTTTAAATACAAATTCAACCCGAGAAACAACCTCGGAGAACTGAACTGTTCAACATGAACAACATGTGCACCCGAAAAAAACAAACTTCCTAAGAAAACAGGGCGGGTGCTGGGTCTCCCAATTGGAGCTAGAAGAAAAGGAATTTACGGTAAGTAAACAAAATTCCCTTCTTTGTCGCTCCTAATTGGGAGACCCAGACAATTGGGACGTCCAAAAGCAGTCCCTGGGTGGGTAAAAGAATACCTCGTGATAGGGCCGTCAAACAGCCCTTTCCTACAGGTGAGCCACCGCCGCCTGAAGGACTTGTCTACCTAGGCCGGCATCCGCCGAAGCGTAGGTATGCACCTGATAATGCTTGGTAAAAGTGTGCAGACTCGACCAGGTAGCCGCCTGGCACACCTGCTGAGCCGTAGCCTGGTGCCGTAATGCCCAGGACGCACCCACGGCTCTGGTAGAATGGGCCTTCAGTCCTGATGGAATCGGAAGCCCAGCAGAACGGTAGGTGTGAAGAATTGGTTCCTTGATCCAACACGCAAGGGTGGATTTGGAAGCTTGCGACCCTTTACGCTGACCAGCGACAAGGACAAAGAGTGCATCCGAGCGGCGCAGAGGCGCCGTGCGGGAAATGTAGATCCTGAGTGCTCTCACCAGATCCAATAAATGCAAACCTTTTTCAAATTGGTGAACTGGATGCGGACACAAAGACGGTAAAGTGATATCTTGATTGAGATGAAAGGAAGATACCACCTTGGGAAGAAATTCTGGAATTGGACGCAGAACTACCTTGTCCTGGTGAAACACCAGGAATGGAGATCTGCATGATAACGCCGCCAGCTCGGACACTCTCCGAAGAGACGTGACCGCCACTAGAAAGGCCACTTTCTGTGAAAGAGAAACCTCCTTCATAGGCTCGAAAGGCGGCTTTTGGAGAGCAATTAGAACCTTGTTCAGGTCCCAGGGCTCCAACGGCCGCTTGTAAGGGGGGACGATATGACAAACCCCTTGCAGGAACGTGCGTACCTGAGGAAGTCGCGCCAGGCGTTTCTGAAAAAATACGGATAGCGCGGAGACTTGACCCTTAAGGGAGCCAAGCGACAAACCTTTTTCCAACCCAGACTGCAGGAAGGAAAGAAAAGTAGGCAATGCAAAAGGCCAGGGAGAAACTCCCTGAGCAGAGCACCAAGATAGGAATATCCTCCACGTCCTGTGGTAGATCTTGGCGGAGGATGGCTTCCTAGCCTGTCTCATGGTGGCAACCACTTCATGAGTAAAACCTGAGGCCGCTAGGATCCAGGACTCAATGGCCACACAGTCAGGTTGAGGGCCGCAGAATTCAGATGGAAAAACGGCCCTTGAGACAGCAAGTCTGGTCGGTCTGGTAGTGCCCACGGTTGGCCCACCGTGAGATGCCACAGATCCGGGTACCATGACCTCCTCGGCCAGTCTGGAGCGACGAGAATGGCGCGGCGGCAGTCTGACCTGATCTTGCGTAACACTCTGGGCAACAGTGCCAGAGGTGGAAACACATAAGGGAGTTGAAACTGCGACCAATCCTGAACTAAGGCGTCTGCCGCCAGAGCTCTGTGATCGTGAGATCGTGCCATGAATGCCGTGACCTTGTTGTTGTGCCGGGACGCCATTAGGTCGAAGTCCGGCATCCCCCAGCGGCAACAGATCTCCTGAAACACGTCCGGGTGAAGGGACCATTCCCCTGCGTCCATGCCCTGGCGACTGAGAAAGTCTGCTTCCCAGTTTTCTACGCCCGGGATGTGAACTGCGGATATGGTGGAGGCCGTGGCTTCCACCCACATCAAAATCCGCCGGACTTCCTGGAAGGCTTGCCGACTGCGTGTTCCGCCTTGGTGGTTGATGTAAGCCACCGCTGTGGAGTTGTCCGACTGAATTCGGATCTGCTTGCCTTCCAGCCACTGCTGGAACGCTTTTAGGGCAAGATACACTGCCCTGATCTCCAGAACATTGATCTGAAGGGAGGACTCTTGCTGAGTCCACGTACCCTGAGCCCTGTGGTGGAGAAAGACTGCTCCCCACCCTGACAGACTCGCGTCCGTCGTGACCACCGCCCAGGATGGGGGTAGGAAGGATTTCCCCTTCGATAATGAAGTGGGAAGAAGCCACCACCGAAGGGAAGCTTTGGCTGCCTGAGAGAGGGAGACGTTCCTGTCGAGGGACGTCGACTTCCTGTCCCATTTGCGTAGGATGTCCCATTGAAGAGGACGCAGGTGAAACTGCGCGAAAGGGACTGCCTCCATTGCTGCCACCATCTTCCCTAGGAAGTGCATGAGGCGCCTCAAGGGGTGTGACTGACCTTGAAGGAGAGATTGCAACCCTGTCTGCAGTGACCGCTGTTTGTTCAGCGGAAGCATCACCATCGCTGAGAGGGTATGAAACTCCATGCCAAGATATGTCAGCGATTGGGCCGGTGTCAGATTTGACTTTGGAAAATTGATGATCCACCCGAAACTCTGGAGAGTCTCCAGAGTAGCGTTGAGGCTGTGTTGGCATGCCTCTTGAGAGGGTGCCTTGACCAGCAGATCGTCTAAGTAAGGGATCACCGAGTGACCCTGAGAGTGGAGGACCGCTACTACTGTAGCCATGACCTTGGTGAAAACCCGTGGGGCTGTCGCCAGGCCGAACGGCAGTGCCACGAACTGCAGGTGTTCGTCTCCTATGGCGAAGCGCAGGAAGCGCTGATGCTCTGGAGCAATCGGTACGTGGAGATAAGCATCTTTGATATCGATCGATGCAAGGAAATCTCCTTGGGACATTGAGGCGATGACGGAGCGGAGGGATTCCATCCGGAACCGCCTGGTCTTTACGTGTTTGTTGAGCAGTTTTAGGTCCAGGACAGGACGGAAAGACCCGTCCTTCTTCGGAACCACAAACAGGTTGGAGTAAAAACCGTGACCCTGTTGCTGAAGAGGAACTGGGACCACCACTCCTTCTGCCTTCAGAGTGCCCACCGCCTGCAGAAGAGCATCGGCTCGCTCGGGAGGCGGAGATGTTCTGAAGAATCGAGTCGGAGGACGAGAGGTGAACTCTATCTTGTAACCGTGAGACAGAATGTCTCTCACCCGACGGTCTTTTACCTGTGGCAGCCAGGTGTCGCAAAAGCGGGAGAGCCTGCCACCGACCGAGGATGCGGTGTGAGGAGGCCGAAAGTCATGAGGAAGCCGCCTTGGTAGCGGCACCTCCGGCGGTCTTTTTAGGACGTGACTTAGACCGCCATGAATCGGAGTTCCTCTGATCCTTCTGAGGCCTTTTGGACGAGGAGAATTGGGACCTGCCCGCGCCCCGAAAGGACCGAAACCTCGACCGTCCCCTCCTCTGTTGGGGTATGTTTGGTTTGGCCTGGGGTAAGGATGTATCCTTTCCCTTGGATTGTTTGATGATTTCATCCAATCGCTCACCAAACAAACGGTCGCCAGAAAATGGCAAACTGGTTAAGCACTTTTTGGAAGCAGAATCTGCCTTCCATTCCCGTAGCCACAAGGCCCTGCGTATTGCCACCGAATTGGCGGATGCAACCGCCGTACAGCTCGCAGAGTCCAGGACAGCATTAATGGCGTAGGATGCAAACGCCGACGCCTGAGAGGTTAAGGACACCACTTGCGGAGCAGACGTACGTGTGACTGCATTAATCTGCGCATGACAAGCTGAGATAGCTTGGAGTGCCCGTACGGCTGCGAATGCTGGAGCAAAAGACGCGCCGATAGCTTCATAGATGGATTTCAACCAGAGCTCCATCTGTCTGTCAGTGGCATCTTTGAGTGAAGCCCCATCTTCCACTGCAACTATGGATCTAGCCGCCAGTCTGGAGATTGGAGGATCCACCTTGGGACACTGAGTCAAGCCCTTGACAACGTCGGGGGGGGGGGGGGGGGGGAAGGGATAACGTGTATCCTTAAGGCGCTTGGAAAAACGCTTATCTGGACAAGCTCGGTGTTTCTGGACTGCTTCCCTGAAGTCAGAGTGGTCCAGAAACATACTCGTACGCTTGGGAAACCTGAAACGGAATTTCTCCTGCTGAGAAGCCGACTCCTCCACTGGAGGAGCTGAGGGAGAAATATCCAACATTTGATTGATGGACGCGATAAGATCATTCACTATGGCGTCCCCATCAGGAGTATCAAGGTTGAGAGCGGCCTCAGGATCAGAATCCTGATCAGCTACCTCCGCTTCATCATACAGAGAGTCCTCCCGCTGAGACCCTGAACAATGTGATGATGTCGAGGGAATTTCCCAGCGAGCTCGCTTAGGCGGTCTGGGGCTGCGGTCCGTGTCAGAGACCTCACCCTGGGATCTATGAGACACCCCGGGAGGACATTGTTGTTCCAACTGAGGGGGACCAGGGTGCAATGATTCAACAGTGCCCATGGTCTGAGATACCGGTCTGGACTGCAAGGCTTCTAGTATCTTAGCCATAGTCTCAGAAAGTCTATCAGTAAAAACTGCAAAACTCCGTCCCCCGTCACCTGGACAGTATTAGCAGGTGGTTCCCCCTGGGCCACCCTTAGCAGAGGCTCCGGCTGAGAAAGTGCCACAGGGGCCGAGCATTGCACACAATGAGGGTCAGTGGAACCTGCCGGTAGTATAGCCGTACATGCGCGCAGGCAGCATAGTAAGCCTGTGCTTTGGCACCCTTGCTTTTTGCGGACGACATGCTGTTGTCTCCTCTGAGCAATCCAGGAGGGTATATAGCCAAAAATCAACCATGCACCATACAGTGTAAAGTATAGCCTATAAGCATATAAATCTATATGTACACTTCTGCACTAGTGGGGCCAGCACCTCAGGTGCTGCTTACCGCCCGCTCAAAGCGGTTGTGTGATCACCAGAATCCCTGCCTGGGTCTCCCAGAGCTTGTCTCCCCTCTCCAGCGTCAGAAGAGCTGACAGGAATGGCTGCCGGCGTCCTGAGGGAGAGGAGGGAGCCGTGGGCGTGCCCTAGAAAGTGCGGGAATCTGGTGCCCCACTGTGCACAGTGAGGGGGGTGGAGTATGCAAAGCATGTTCCAGCCCTCAGCGCTGACGTCCTGTGCAGCGTCCCGCCCTTCCCCCTGACTGGCAGGCCTGGGGGCGGGAAAAAAGTGAGACTAGGCCGCAAAAGCCGGGGACTAAAGCTATAAGCGCGGTCGGCGCGGTAGTCCCCGGCGTACTAACACTCCCAGCCGCGCTGCAGTGTGAAATGGCAGCGGCGGTCAGCGCGGTAGTCCCCAGTAAACTAACACACCCAGCCACGCTGCAGTGTGTGATGGCACAAGCGCGGCAGCGCTGCGGTCCCCCCGGCGCACTAACACACCCAGCAATGCTGCAGTGTTTCTGTGCGCAGTCCCCACGGGGACACAGAGTACCTCAAAGTAGCAGGGCCTTGTCCCTGACGATACTCGGCTCCTTGTCCAGCAGAGTCCCCAGGGGCTGTGGATGGAGCACGGTCTCAGTGCCTGGAGACCGATTAGGATCCCACTTCACCCAGAGCCCTAAAGGGATGGGGAAGGAGAACAGCATGTGGGCTCCAGCCTCCGTACCCGCAATGGATACCTCAACCTTAACAACAACCGCCGACAAGAGTGGGGTGAGAAGGGAGCATGCTGGGGGCCCTGTTATGTGCCCTCTTTTCTTCCATCCGACATAGTGAGCAGCTGCTGCTGACTAAGCTGTGGAGCTATGCGTGGATGTCTGCCTCCTTCGCACAAAGCATAAAAACTGAGGAGCCCGTGATTGCACGGGGGGGTGTATAGGCAGAAGGGGAGGGGCTTTACACTTTTAAGTGTAATACTTTGTGTGGCCTCCGGAGGCAGAAGCTATACACCCAATTGTCTGGGTCTCCCAATGGAGCGACAAAGAAAGTGGAATTACACGTATACAAATTTGAATGTACCCTTACAGTAAATCCACTGACCAGATATCCTGCTCAATTTATAATAAATTTCAAGCTAGAATTCTGGAGTAAACCCTTTGAAAGTCACAAAATTTAGGTGGAACTAAGAGTTGAACTTAAATCGTGCAATTGAGTTTTCACACCAGTTAAGACAAGATGGGTAGAGCCAAGAGAACGGGACACACACATCTAATGCATGACGAGCTGTGACATCCTATATGCCAGAAATGTCATTCCAGTACATGACTGGAGTGAGCTTTGTGACATAGCACATTGAGATTCACACCAGATACATGGAGAGGCACCTAACTCCAGCACAACCCTCTAAAACCCTGGCGGGAACATCACTGGTCTTGATGAATTGGTGCATGAAGTAAATCAGCAACTAAAAATTTCTTTAGCATCACAATATAGGAAAAACAAACAATGGTTAGGATGCTTTATTTCATAGATCAATTTAACAAAAATAAGCAACTCTAATATTGTTTACTATTCATAAACTATATTAAATTAAATAGTTACTCTCAAAATACCCTTTATCTTCACCCATCTAAAGATGGCTTGCCTTAACTGAGTTAGTGTTAATCTGTCAATCAGTAAATAACCTTTTTTTGGTTGTTTCATACCCTACTTAAGGTCCAGTCACACTAAGCAACTTACCAGCGATCCCAACAACGGTAGGGATCGCTGGTAAGTTGCTAGGAGGTTGCTGGTGAGATGTCACACTGCGACGCTCCAGCGATCCCACCAGCAACCTGACCTGGCAGGGATCGCTGGAGCGTGGCTACACGAGTTGCTGGAGAGCTGTCACACAGGCAGATCTCACAAGCAACCAGTGACCAGCCCCCAGCGCCGCGTGGAAGATGCTGCGCTTGGTAACTAAGGTAAATATCTGGTAACCAACCCGATATTTACCTTGGTTACCAGCGCACGGAGCTACACGTGCAGAGAGCAGGGAGCAGCGCACACTGAGCGCTGGCTCCCTGCTCTCCTAGTTACAGCAAACATCGGGTTAATTAACCCGATGTGTCCTGCAGCTACATGTGCACAGAGCAGGAGCCGGCACTGACAGTGAGAGCGGCGGAGGCTGGTAACAAAGGTAAATATCGGGTAACCAAGGACAGGGCTTCTTGGTTACCCGATGTTTACATTGGTTACCAGCCTCC